>NC_141196.1:12925257-13010257 GCF_054491065.1 Syngnathus leptorhynchus | reverse complement strand
CATTTCTGTATGTGAGTCATTTTGTTTGAAGCTATACCGCTGAGACAATGTGTTGTTTACAAACACGAGTGCCTGGTCAATGGAGGAGTCAATCATAGCTTTAATCATCGTGTCATAAAGACCAGAAAACTGTTAACATTGTTGTTACGCTTTCATGTAAGGCTCTTCAGCACTCTTTGGATTGGTCTCCTTTTTTGAATCTCCCTGTCTCTGAATTTCATGCTTCTCTGTCTTCCTGGAAATCATCTAGCTTTTCTGTCTCTGAGTACAAGTTCCGCATTAGTCCTTCCTGCTTCATGTTTGCCTGTTCCCATCACTGTTTGGTGCCCCCCCCTCCCCCGGAATTGTCACATCGGACATATACAGTCATTACCAAAGACTACAATTGTTCTGGTGTCGCGTTCTACTCTTACCAAGTTATACTATATCTATATAATTTTGGTGGGTCAACTAAATATACCGTTGCTGTGTCTGTATGTTTAATATAGAGCAGTGACAGTAACATGTAAGAAAATGACATCATGAAACCAAATTTGCATTTTACACCGAACAAAGCATAGGCAAGGTACGGTATGTTAACTTTCCCATAGCAATGCAGCTCACCACAATCTGATAATTTGCTCAAGTCAGTCATAGTGTCTCGTGTCATTTAGAAAACAGTGGTCTGAAAAAGAGGGCTTTTCACGCAACAGGATGAGATGTTAACTGTGAAACTGCACACCCACGTCCAGGCAAGACAACTGACGTAGACATGACATACTACGTAGAGATATTTTACAGTAATTCTTTTATTCCTCTCCACACCTCTGTTACGGCTCTCATGCTCAAAACGTGATGGTCAACAGCCTCCCAGTACGTGTTGGTTATAAAAAACATTAAATAAAGACAAATAAATCCTGGCTTTAAAATAAATGGTGAAGAGGGCCCGTGAAAATTATGTCTACAGTAACAAAGACTCAGCTCAATTCTGCATAAGACTACTTGGATTTCAATACTGTATGTCCTTTAATGTTCACTTAGACAACCAAAAACAAATCAACAACTTTTAGTAAGCAAGGATTACCATGTTTGGTTAAGGCTGTTACTGGAACGCAATAGTCATTTTAAGGGAAATGTTTGGAAGATTACTCCATACATATTTTAATGGGTGAGGTTTTACCAGATCCTTCTGATTACTTAAATGTGCATCATGAATGGAAAAAAGGCAAATGCTAGACTGGGTCGGGGATGGGGGGGGCTGGTCGACCACTGCAGACTACCATCTACTCCCGGGGGCCGATTGAGGTCAGCTTCAAGTCTGTCAGCTTGTTAAAAGCTATTAATGGGACGATGCAGAGTTCCGCTGCGTACCACTGCACTGCTACATTATTCATCATATCTCCAGCCCATTTGCAGTGAATACGTTACATGCAAAAGACTTGGGGAAGGGTGGATGATTCCTCACTTGTTGTGATTCCCATCTCCTTTTGTTGATGTTTACAGGCAGTGGCATTACTCCTCTCAGTTGGGGGATAATCAAAAAGGCGCATCAAACAGGCTGCTTGTTACGATGCCAAAGTTCCTGGTAGAGTAGCGCTCATTAAATGTGCCTGGTCGTGGCAAACAAGGTGAGCGGAAGCGACTTGGGCATGCATGTGTTTTAATATCTGACAGGCTGTCTCTTCGGATGAAAGGTTAGGTTTCCACTTCATTCTTAAAAAATAATGAAAAAATAAAAAACATGCCTGCAACGGCAGGGAGGCTTTGATGGTAAGCGCTAAACGCGGGATCTAAATAGTCTCCGCTCGCTAAGTCAATGGTTTTAGCGGCGCTCTGTCGAACGCGGATGAAGGCGGCAAAATACACTCACAATTATCAGAGAGGCTGTTTTCGTGTTCACCACTCAAGATAGGATTGGAGAGGTACACGCGGGTAACACACAAAAGATCAAAACTGGTTGGCTGTTACTGCCGTTGCACAATTAAATAACATGAACATGGGTATTTATGGGCCTTGGGGAAGACTTTCTGCAAATTTGATTTCATTGTCTGTGTTTATGGAGATGATACACAAATTTCAAAAATCATTTGTATTGATGTAGGGATACACCTAAAACAGGCTGGATAGGGCCTCTTGGGGACTGGACTTGGCCACCCCTGTTTTAAGATATCAATATGGGCTGTTCAGGTGCGCTGTTAGTTATTGTGGTATGCATGCTAGGGCTTGATTCCTATCCTCCATTAAGTCTCACACAAATAACTGTCAAAACTTTAGCTAGACTGTAAATATTTAAATAATAGATAAATTCACCAACGTTGAGCAGTAAATTAGCACTTTTTTGCTTCTAAAGGAGATATATGCCTTTGTTGAACAAGATCAAATTTGAAACAAAAAGGGGAAGAGAAGATACACTTTAAACTGTGGTGATATCATTAAAAGGAGCGGGCAGGAATCAGGAAGGTAGAAAGTGATGCGCAAGTTTGGGTGTGAAGGTGCCGTTGGTGTGCAGCCTTGATTTCATCTTGCTTGCTCCATCAAAATTGGCTTACATTATAACCCATTACTGCTCTTTCCTCTCAAGACACTGCTAAAATGTTTGCAATTGGGTTAAAATGGGAAAGTAGTTTTCTGCACTGAGAATTGGAGGTTTTGCTCAGGAAGAACTGTTTTCAGAGACGGTAAAAAAGAAATACAATCCACTTCCAAGTTAATAAAATTACATTGGAAAAGCTTAGATGCCGAGCCTCAGTCACATTAAGACCTCCAACTTAAGGAGATTGACCCTTTATTAAATCTAATATTGGCATACCCACTTAGAGAACATCTGTGAGAGGTGCGAAAAGCTCTCCGACAATTGTGAGAGGTGCGAAAAGCTCTCCGACGATTGAGATGTTGAGTCCAAAAATAACCGCAGGTTGTTTTTGGGTGGATTTACCTGAGACTCTAGGGCCTGGATCTTCCCTTCCAACTCTTTGATTTTCTCCTCTTTCTTTTGAGACTCAGCCTGGGCCTCCTGCCGGGCGCTGAACTCCTCGTCAAACTGCAAGAAAGAGGACACAAATATGTCAACGTGTGCACACTGATGAAAACAAGGCGGCGGAGGCTGGAGAGCGGCGGGGCGTCTCCGGAGAACGGCCTCGGGGCACATCAACAGACGCCAAAAAAAACAAGCCGTTCTATTCGCAGTCTTCATCACCCGGGAGTCCTGTTGTCCTTTATCTTTGTTTCAGGGCTGGTTTTCATACATGTTGATGGATTTAACCTTTGCACAAAACCAAGACATGTCAGCGCAATGACTTCACAGACCCAGCAGGGTGCACGCAATGGGCTACTAAGACGCTAAGTCTAAGAAAAAAAGATATAGAAACATAGCCGGAAGCGCCTCCGTGTCACAACGGCGCGCTTTAAAATTACATTCTAATTGTATGCATTAACTTTTGACCTTATGCAAGAAGCATAAGAGGATAAAAAAAAGATCAGTTAGCATCAAAAAGGTAAATTGTTCATCTGTCAATTTTCATCAGCTTTTTGCAAGAGAAAAAGACAAATATCCACCCGGAAAAACATTTACCCAATCAAAGGATTCATGATGTTAATTTGATTTACCTGTCTTTGTTTTGTATGTCTAATTTGTATTTTAAGTGCAACACTTTGTATGGAGCTAATGGTTATTTTGACAGTGCACTATAAATAAAGTTGAGTTGAGTAAATGTTTTAAATATAATTGATCTCAACAGAATTTTTGGTGTTGAACAACTTGGAAGTGGACCAGCAAAACGCAACATAATGCAGTCTAGTCCTAGTGCTTCAGCAATGAAATGCGTATTAAGAAGGTCTCTCTTTCAGAGCAAAGACGCATCAAAACACCTGCACAAAACTTAAGTGCAACCCGGTACTGTGCACAAATCAGAACCTCGCCATTGATTCTTGTACCGCTGATACGGATCATGTAGCGTCGCAGCCAGGTATTGATTAAAGCATGGAAAATCGATAGCTTGTCTGGGAGCAATGCGGAAGAAAAGACTTTCCTGATAGGACTCGGCCAAGCAAGGGGCCTGTTGAAGTGATTAATGCCTCACCTTTTTGGAATACTCGGCAGCTTTCTGCTCGCTCTCTTCAACTTTGGATTTGTCTACACACTGATCTGCAAGAAAGCAAATAAACACACATACACACATCAATATATCGCGCGCACCTTTCCATGCATTGTTACCTGCCCTCGCCTCTGCTAAAGAAGTTTTTTTTTCTTACTGACATTTATTTGTTTCTGAGGATTAAGCAAAAACTCCTTAATTCATATCTGATATCTGCATACTGATATGACATTATGAGCCCCATTTTGAATTGTAATGTATCCAATCGAACATCTAGTACATGTTTTCCCTCATAATGTGAATTCTAGAAAGTTAAATTATTGGTTTTATTGTGATGTACTGGCAGACGGACAAAGGGGGCATTTTGTTCGCTGGGTAAGTGACTAGGTAATCATTACAGAGCTTGTCATCTCTTCTGCACATGAGACACACTAGGGGGGGGTTGCACGTGAACATAAATTAATTAATTATCACCTCAATGTACGGACTGCGTGTGTGCGCGTGTGTTGGGGGGAGGGGTGCGTGCGTGTCTCCAAGTGTGCATGCCGTCCTTTAGCAAAAGATAAAAATACTGGACATTAATCATCATGCATTTATGTATTTTCTTTTCATTTGTCTTTCTTCTTATTTTTATTTCAAGTTAAATTGCATAGCTTACTGAGAAATAGCTATTATTATGGAAGAAGCAGACCCCGATGTGAACAAAATCCTGAAGAAAAAAAAAGCAGAAAAAAGAAAGTAGACACCTTGTGCTCCATGTGTCTTTTGTGTGGGTCATTGCAAACTTTCTTGTAGTGGGTCATAATTCTGCAATGTGCATGTTTACTTGGAGTTAAAACTGATTCTTCTTTTTGACAGACTCAGAACTATTATGGAACAGTATAAACAAAACTTCATTTGTTCTGCATAACAAAATAATTAAAAATAGATCAGTGATTCTCTGCCCTAATTTAATTGACATGTTGCGATCTAACTTGACGATAACGATTGTATTGAAAAAATAAAGAACGGTTTCCATTTTTTTTTGACAATTGCAAAAATTTTAAAGTTGCCCTACAAAGAAGGAAAATTTACCAATCAAGTGGGTGAAGTCCACATCTAATCGGCGACTGTAGCCAAAGTCGGGGTCCATACCACTTCGATGCAAGACCACCTGCGAGATGCATTCTTCAATCACCTTGTAGTACTGAGGCCTGGCGGGTTACAAATCATAAAGCAGAACAATTACAGAGGATATGATAGACACAAACTCGACACGACTAATTAAGTGTAAATTAGTCCCTCATCTGAAATAGAGGTCACAAAATGCCAATTTGGGGGGGAAAAAATGGAGAAAATAGCCGAGTGCCTTGTTAAATTTGATCACTTGTTTCACTCCCATCGTGAAATGAGCAGATAATGGGCACACCGCAGCCGAGCGAGTGCTTGTGTGTCCATTTCAAGGTGACAGCCAGCCCTCACGCGTAATTTGCAATCATCTTGGCCAATTACAGCAACCATAAAAAGAGATATGTAAATCTAATCAGTGTAATGTGCGTAATTGAAAGCACAATGACCAGAAAAACATGTCAGCTAGTTAGAAGGTAGCACGGTTATCCAGCCGCATGGTTGTGTGTATGAGATGCAGGAACAGGCCGGCCAACGTGACCTTTTGGCGCTGAAACTATCTACTTTAATTGCTTGTGACATTTAGCAAATAGATTGCCATTTAAGACGAGTTCCTAACTGAGGAATAATGATTTTCTAAGCTTGGCTTTAACCCCTAGTTCATTTAAAAAATCATGGGGCGAAAAGTTTCTATACTGAAGATTAAATGTGGATATATACTATACGTATATAGAGTGGGGCAAAAAAGCATTTAGTCAGCCACCAATTGTGCGAGTTCCCCGATTTATAAGATGAGAGATGGGTGTAATTTTCATCACAGGGACACTTAAACTATGAGAGACAAAATAACCCCCAAAAATCTGGAAAATCACATTGTCTGATTTTTAAGGGATTTAGTTGCAAATTATGGTGGAAAATAAGTATTTGGTCAGTGCCAAAAGTTCTTATTAATACTTTGTTATATATCCTTTGTTGGCAATGACAGAGGTCAAACATTTTCTGTAAGTCTTCACAAAGTTTTCCACACACTGTTGCTGGTATTTTGGCCCATTCCTCCATGCAGATCTTCTCTAGAGCAGTGATGTTTTGGGGCCGTCGCTGGGCTACAATGGCTAAGACCAAAGAGCTGTCATAGGACACCAGAAAAAAACATTGTGTGCCTGCACCAGCCAGGGAAGACTAAATCTGCAATCGGCAAGCAGCTTAGTGTGAAGAAATGAACTGTGGGAGCAATTATTAGAAAATGGAAGGCATACAAGACCACTGATAATCTCCCTCGATCTGAGGCTCCACGCAAGATCTCACCCTGAAAATGATCATAAGAACGGTGAACAAAAATCCCAGAAACACGCGGTTTAAGTGAGTGACCTGCAGAGAGCTGGGGCCAAAGTAACAAAGACTACCATCAGTAACACTGCATCGCCAGGGACTCAAATCCTGCAGTGCCAGACATGCCCCTCTGCTTAAGCCAGTACATATCCAGGCCCGTCTGAAGTTTGTTAGACAGCATTTGGATGA
The DNA here is from genome assembly GCF_054491065.1 of Syngnathus leptorhynchus. Classification (NCBI taxonomy): domain Eukaryota; kingdom Metazoa; phylum Chordata; class Actinopteri; order Syngnathiformes; family Syngnathidae; genus Syngnathus; species Syngnathus leptorhynchus. The sequence goes on along the minus strand of NC_141196.1, from coordinate 13,003,559 downwards.
CCCAGAAGAGGATTGGGAGAATCTCATATGGTTTGATAAAACCAAAATAGAACTCTTTGGTAACAACTCAACTCATTGTGTTTGGAGGAGAAAGAATACAGAGTTGCATCCAAAGAACACCATACCTACTGTGAAGCATGGGGGTAGAAACATTGCACAATTGGTGGCTGACTAAATATATATATATAAACAGGAGTATATGCAAGATGTGGACCCAAAAATTACTCTTAAGAAAACAAAGAGTCTGAGGCAAAGTAAAAGAGTAATGAAAAACATTTAGACACTTTCATTTTTTTAATGCATGGAATGCCATTCTTTAAAGCTTGAGCTGGCAGCTTCACCCACTCGTGATTGGATGAAGCTCGCGAGTGTCGCCTTGCTTGGCTTAAAGTGCAGTGCTGCTCATCTTACAACTGTCACCCATGTACCCTACATTTTTATCTCAATAAGCCGCCCTATTTTATCACCGCCCCGCATCCTTCACCACAGCCAGGCGGCCGCAGTGACGGCAAGAGTGACCCAGAACTGTCAGGCCTCAACACGGTGGGCTCCAAAAAAGCCAACATATGTCCCGCTGCATCACTCCCCACCTCTTCCTTTTTTGACTCTGGCACCTCCGGTTCTTCCAATCGCTGCCGAGTGCTATCCCAGTCACTTGATCCAGCTCTGCTCCACATAGCCAATGTAATCCCCATATCGGCGTGCTCCGAAAGAGCACATCTGCTCTATATTTACAGGGAGGGTTTGATGTGCTCCCATTCATTAGGTTTGCACTGAGAGATTAATTATCGAAAATAAACCAAGTCCCCGAGGGAAGAGCAAAAACTGAGAGCAATGACAGTCGATATGGCACTTAAATGGTTTTGGCCCAATTTAGACTATGCCCAATTTCATATACTACATACATTAGAACTGTTAACATTGCAATTGTATTTACTCAGATAATCAACTCTAATTGCCACCCTCCCCTCAAATAATTATCCTTCAACATACAGTTTAAATGTCACACCTAAAACTTTCTTTCTTTCTGTTTTCTGCAACATGGCAGAACTGTTTCGACAATGGACACGCAGGAGAACATGCAAACTCCTAACAGGGAGGGCCGGAAGTGGAATTGAATGCACACCCTCTGAACTGTGAGGCGAACATGCAAACCAGTGCATCACCATGCCATTATATTATTTTACATTGTATTGTGTTGTATTGTATTATTATTCTACCATGAATATTTAAACACTTGTTCAAACAATGGCGTGGAAACATTATTAAATGAAGTCGAATTTGGATGAAACCTGGTTCTTTGCTGGGCGAGTGGAGCAGAATTTGGCAATGGTGCCATTTGCAATGGCAACCACCCTGAGGGCACTAGATGACAGGTTAGCCCATCTGCATTCCAATTCTGAGGTTGTGGGTTTAAATCTACGCTCTAGCTTTCCTGTATGGAGTTAGCATCTTCTCCTTGTACATTGGTTTTATCTGAGTATAGTCAGAAATAGCAACATGGGTGTCTGTTTTATCAACAAAGGTAACATGAACTTACTCATCATAATGGCAACAAATGGCAAATTTCTTATGAAATATGAAATCTATCTTAGTTTAGAGCAGTTCTCCCGAAGATCCTCACTGACTGAAATGACTTCTTATTGCCCGCTTGGAAAGAGGTACATGGCCACTAAAGCTGAGGAGGAAGTGACTGCAGCTTTTTAATGTGAATTCCTTTCCCTCGTTTCCTCCTTATAGATGAGCGATGCATTATTTATAACTCCAAGGGTAGACCAACTTGTCTATGATAAATTCATCTCTCTCCTCTGATCATACCCTCGCTTTCTGACGTTCATTTTACAAGTCTGCTCTGCTGTCTGCAAAAAAGTCCTGACTCAGCATTGAATTCATCAGTGTCGTTCGTTCTTGCCTGGTGACTGACACAATTTCTTTCCGAAGATGAAAGTTAAAAAGTAACACTATTAAGCAGTGTTTAAAAACCTTATGCTGTAAAGACACATCACAACATTTTTAGAGTAACAACATCCAGATTTGTCGGTGAGTGAGTGAGTGAGTGAGTGAGTGAGTGAGTGAGTGAGTGAGTGAGTGAGTGAGTGAGTGAGTGAGTGAGTGAGTGAGTGAGTGAGTGAGTGAGTGAGTGAGTGAGTGAGTGAGTGAGTGAGTGAGTGAGTGAGTTATAAAACAACACTAGCTGGACTCAATAGCTTGCAATGGAAAGTGCAGCATGTTCTTCAAATAGTGACAGGCAGCATTTGTTTTTGCGCTGCAGAAATTCCAGTTTTTTTAAGTTCTTATATGCACATGAGGAGTTACGTTGATGTGGAAATATTACTTTGATGCTGCATGTGAGGGATATAGTTGGAGTACTTACGTGGCCTGAAAAATTAATTGATTAATAATTGATCAAATTTGATTTTATTAATTCAAGGGGTATCTCAGAATAGCTCACTGAAAAGGTAGTGTCTTTTTAGGTCAGTTATGTGCTTCTTAAAATGGGCATCAAGTCAATTTGAGGCAGAGGTCACCACATAAAAAGAATTGTCTACTTGAGATGAGGCATTTATTTACGTGGACATCGAACAGAAAAATTAATTGAGGTGTGGCATCTGTTAGAAAAGAGGCTATTTGAGGACACACAATATATTAGCAGAAGTCATCAAAGAAGCAAGTGCCTATTTGAGGTTAGGTGGTTTTTTTTAAGTGGGTGATAATCTAACCAAAGCATCTATTTCTCAGTGTTTAACTTACCTGATGTAGTAGTCGTTCCGGATGAGCAGCAGGTGCTGCAGAATGGACAGGAAGTAGGCCTCGGAGCCCGTGTCTTTCACCATGTTGGATAAGAGATGATACACCTCATTCATGTCAGTGGGGGGGGGGGGTAAAGTTAAAGGAAACAATCGAGCGACTACAATCAGCCTCATCAAGCTCAATTCATTTTTCCTAACACCTTATTCTGAACACCATTCAAATGCACAGTTTGATACATTCTTGTTTTCTTTTCACACCTCCGCTTCCTGACAGGCATCATAGGGTGAAAGCAAACACAGATGTGATTTCTCTTATCAGTTCTCTCCGGGGAGCTGAAAACCCTGATAACAGCTAACTTAAAGGAGAGAAGGAAGCATTGGGGGGGGAACGGAATAAAATAATTCCCTTGGGTTACCTGTCACTCGCATGCCTACAAAGTAGAAAAAAAATAATTAGATGACGAAAGAGTTGTGAACATTTAAGGCGAGTACGACGGAGAGATGCACTCATTTGTAAAACAACAGTTATGCTGAGAGTCAGTTTTTTGATTGAAAGTGGCATTCACTCTGTGGCAAAGGAAAGGGGGGGGGATCTCAGGTTATTAAATTTGCAAAAGGTATTGATTATGTGTCTTCTGTCAGCCTGCCCCAGAAGGGAGCACTGATGGCTTCGACATCTAAAACACATCCTTCACATGTCTCAATCTGCAACACTCTTCATTCTTCAATCACTCTCTGCATACAACACTAACATATTCAGCTCTTTGTACTGCGTTAAACGGTTAAATAAATATATATCAACGCAATTAAATATTTGATTTGTGCTTGTCAAACTTCCAATAGCCTTTGGAGGGCTTAAAGGGTGCTATTGAATACAATGCCAGCACTACGTAGTTGTTGATGTCAGAAAAAGGATTTCCCTGCGGAACCTCATTCTGTTTGAAAAAATATGCTTCTCAAACATATCTCATTAATGTACATACAAAGACCAAGACGAGAAATTCCCACCTCATTCGAAATTATAACTTTTAAAATATTTACCGTATTTTACGGACTATAAGTCGCAGTTTTTATCATAGTTTGGTTGGGGGTGCGACTTATACTCAGGAGCGCTTTATATGTGAAATTATTAACACATTATTACTTGATTATTAACATATTACTTACTAGAATATCACTTCACATGTTATTTTCACACGAAACCGCATAAGGGCGTTCTAGGTCTGTGGAATAATTGGAACTGCAACTGACGATGAGTCTGATGTTAGCGCCGCATCTACTTCCGGAATCAGCTGAGTCGTTTATAAGTGACACAGTGGACAAAGATTTCGATGGATTTAATAATTTGGAGTGACATGGATGGTTTGGTAAACTTGTTATTTGTGTCATAGTTATTTTATATGTAGTTTATATATTGTTACATAGGCCTGTAGAATAATGGGAACCGCAACTGACGACGAGTCTGACGTCAGCGCCGCATTTACTTCCGGAGTCAGCGGAGTTTTTTATAAGTGACATGGAAGACGAAGATTTTGATGGATTTAATGATTTGGAGTGACGCAGATGGTTTGATAAACTTATTTATGTTATAGTTATTTGAATAGCTCTTAATACGTTACGTCAGGCACGTTCTCAGTTCCTCTTTTATGTGTTTATGTAACGTGAGCATAATGTCCCGTTCCGCCTGTTGCCTATTAATGTCTGTTCTTGGTGTTGGATTTGTCAAATAAATTTCCCCCAAAAATGCGACTTATACTCAGGTGTGATTTATACAATACTTTGGTCCTGTACTTCCACTAACTGTGTTGGTGCTGATGTTTGACAACTTTTTTTTTCAACAGTGTCTTTAATTAATATCAAATTTGTGGCGAGGGAGTCGTGGGAATAGAAATCCCTCTCAGGTATACATAGATTTCCTGCCTTGTGTTAGCTGAGCATGAGGTCTGGGAGAATTACCAGTCGTGAGATTCAATTTGGCTCCACTAGTGCGACATTGCAGAGGACATAAGAAGGAACTCAAGGCTGGGAAAGTATCCAAGTGGTGCTATCTATCACTAAGCTGCAGACATAAACCCAACGTAGAATACCAATCCATTCAATGACCCCTCTTCTCTTTCGCCAAATAATGAATAAACATGAGTGGCAGTGGGATGTAGGTCAGTGGTAGGGTCAATCAATCACCATTCCACAGCTACTTAATATTTATGAGCATCCCACAGTCACCTCCTTTGCACCGGGACCCGAGCCGGACACAGATTGGAGCGGCTTGCGCTGGTCAATAATTGTGGAAAAACAAGACGCAGGTTCAGGTAAGAAGAAGTACCCCCGCCGTGGTGTTATTGTGTAGGCAGACGGACTGGTGAGGTGTCTAGAATGATACCCTCAAGCGCGGCGATCAATACCCCACATTGTCCTTGGAAACAAACATTGGGCCATCTCATTTGTGAACCCGCTCAAGCACATTATTAATCCAAGTGGGCTCCCCCTCCACCCTAGAAGCACACGTTTCACCTGAGTGTGTCAACATAAAGTGTCACTCACGGCAGTGCTTTGTGTCAGCGGGACAAGTGTGGGATTTGATAGGATTTGGGGGGAAAAAAAGGCTGCGGACATCTGCATGACAATGGCAGGTGTCTAGAACGTGGCTTCCCAGTGCCACTCATTCATACATAGCCCCAGAGAAGATTGGTGAATTATTAAACAGCTTGGTGAAGAACTTTCTGACTCTGGATTGAATTAGTGCCAACTTATTAACTTTCGAGTAGACACCAGTGGAAGGAGGACAGCTACAAGAAAAGAGAAGCATTCTCAATATTTTGAAGTGGCAAACTTCCCTACAACAATATGAAGTACTGATACGGTCTAATTTCCAATTGCAGAAAGTAAGAGCATAGTTGTCAATAATAGAAGGACTGTGATAGTTGTAGTAATAGAAGAGGAAGCATAGCTTCTGTTATCGTCCGTAACAGCAGCATGCTGGTAGTTTTTGTTAACAGTAGCACTGCTTTTAGTAGTCATCGTTTTTTTAGTAGTAGTAATAGTAGCAGCAGCAGTTATTGTTTCATAATAATAATACAGCAAACCTATATGTAATAATACTACTAATATTACTAATACTATCACGACTACTACTACTAATAATAATAATACATCAAACTTATATAGCACATTTTTGGACACTCAAAAGCACTTCACAATTGTACTCAAAGCGCTCACACACCCATTCACTACATGTGGTAAGCTACATGTGTTCCCACAGCTGCCCTGAGGCAGGCTGACAGAGGCATGGCTGCCAGTGTGCGCCCACGGCCCCTCCGACCACCACCAAACATTTGTATCTAGTGTGGGTGGCACTGGAGGTGAGGTGTGTAAAGTGTCTTGCCCAAGGACACAATAACACGTGACTCAGACAGAGCTGGGTTCGAACCGCTGATCCTCCGGTTACTAAACAACCTGCTTTATTGCCTGAGCCACAGGCACCACATGTGACTATAACACAAGTGTAGAAGATTTTTGTAGTTAGCAATATGTGTTGGTATTGTTATAGTGGTGTTAAATCAGTTGCAATAAGAGTAATTTTATGAGTAATGTTGTTGCTGTAGTAGGCGTAGTACTAGTGATGATGTTGTTGTGCATCAATAGTGGGAGAAATAGTAGTAATGGTATCCTAGTTAATTGGCTATATCGAGAATTCCACAACTAAGAGTAGAGACTTGCTTGTAACAAGAGTCAAGAGTCACCCTGAACAAAAAATAAGTATAAGGAGATGTAGAGAATGAAGTTATGTGAAGGAGGATGAAGTGAAGAACATGAGCATATTTGCCCAACCTACACTGGCCTCCCAGAAGGAGCTTAATATTGTGCACAAGATCCTCAAATCCCTCTCTAATGAAGCAAATCGCGAGGGAACTTCAGTCAATCAAAGTCATCATGTTGACTCACCACTTGCTGCTAGATCAGCACAAGTGGGCATCCATATAATTCACACAGGGACAGAAAGAACAGGACGGGGGGGGGGGCAAAGGATATTCCATCTCGGCCCGAATGTCATCCAGCCGATGGGAGAGTTCGATGGAGTCCTCCTCCTTGTTCTCATTGAACACCTTGAGTTGGATGTCCAGCTCTTCAGTTTCTTTGAGCTCCTGAAATGAGTTGGACAAATAATCACTGCGGTACATTTTTTACGGTTGTCCAAAAATGATTGATTTTAGATGGACTGACTAAGTAAAAGTACTGTTAATAGACAGTGATCGATACAGGCTGGATCCCACGTCAAGACTTTAATCAACTAGTAATCCCAATTTCCCAAGACTTCCATTTTAGAAAATGGATGCAATCAATAGTGTTGATATAAAAAATAAAAAAAAATTGGCATTACTGGTTGTAATGCAATGGAAGAGAACTTTGTAAAACACTTCATACAAATCCCGACACTGTGAATAGTACAAATTATTCAACACCTGTTCTATTCGTGAAACCCTGTGGGGGCTCTCGCTTGAAATGTCAGCGGCGGAGCTGAAAGCAAGCGAGGTGGCCAAATGAAGCCTAATTTCTGCAGGTGTCGACCAGCCACCGTCATGTTTTTAAGGCCCATCTGTCTGAAGCAATGACGGTTGAGAAGGAGTGAGTATGATGGCTTAAGGAGATACATTAGAGGGAATAATAAATGCATGCATGAAGAAGCCAGTTTTTTTTTTTTTGCTTTGACCTTTGCACTGCACTTTTTAAGGAAATCAACTAAGCTTTTTAAGAATGACAAAGGTCATTTATATCGATAATTTTGAACTGATAATTGTATTTTCAAGTTGCTTGGCACACTGGCATTACAGAAAACAGTAGTGCTATTCAATTAGCAGTCTGCGGCCCACATGCGGCCTAGCTCCATGAGTGGCCCAGCCTGTGGTGCAGCCTGCCTGAATTGAATTATATTCAAAATTGCTACCGTGTTTGATACCGTGAATGCAACACTGGCGACGCCTACCCACATTGGTGACGGTGTTGTTTTGAAGTGTGGCTAGCGATGCTGGGGAAAATAACATGTCCGTAGCAACTTTGAAACATCCAATTGACCATAGAAACTGTTGATTCATTAACACATATAGTCCAGATATATTAATTGATTTGAACATTTGCCTCAACTGAACAGAATAGGAAAGACTCATGGAGTAAAATGGCTTGAATCTTGAAATGGAATATTCTGCAGATAATGTGGACAAAAAATACACATTAAGAAAAATGCAATCATGACTAAATTATTGTGGAATACACATTGATAAGCTCCGTGATAAATTGTTAGACTGCAACCCTAGTAATCTCCCAAGCGGTAGTCATGCAAATGCCGGGGCTTCTTCACAAGTCAAAAATTCCATCTTGACTTTTAATACATGTGAAATAATCCAAAGCAATGCTGCCACATGACATTTTGATAACTCACAGGAAGGATCTTTTTGAGGCCACATCTTAGGAACTCATTTCGCAGATGTATCCGGAAGTCCAAGTCATCCGGGGAAGTAACTAACGCATTGATGAGCTGCATGCAGGCAACCTGCGGAGCGTGTAAACACAAAACACATTTGCGGCTTCTTACAATATGAAGAAAAACATCATGCAATTCTGTAGTAGTTATTGCCTCGCTCATGGATTTGGGGGGTTCAAACGGCTCATGTGTTTCTGTTTTATTACTGCTATCAATGCCACTGGAAAAAGAAAAACAATGGATAGAGTGAAAAAAGGACAGACAATAGAAGGTGAAAACTCTACAGCCTGGATGTGCATTATAAATGGATTCATCGGAAAAGAAAAGCACTGCGTGTGTTGTGTGTGTGTGTGTGTGGGGGGGGGGGGTTACTTGGAAATCGCTGATCAATTCTAATGAGCAGTAAGGTGTTTTAAGGGAGAAGACCACGGATAAGAGCGTTTTCCTTGAACAGCCAATCGATAGCGGGCTGAAGAATTCCCATGGATGCTGCAAGCTGTCTTTGGAAAACCTTGACCTGAACTATTGGCTCAGATGCACTGCTAAGAAGTCAAAACAATTGCTTCATGCTCAACTGACGATATTGCCCATATGAACGCCATCAGTGAGTAGTCAATATCTGAAACTTATCCAAATAACCTAAGTTTGCTTTGATCAACAAATTTTGTTTTAACTGGCGGTCATCAGAGAAGGACAAGAAAAAACAGACATTTTAAGATAAAATATGACTAATATTATTTTATAATTAACACCAAAGAAACAGGCACAACATATGTTTAGAGTGACTGCCAAATAACCATGAGGCCACAGAAAGTGTGGTGGTCTTAAATGTGTTATACTAGAGTGTTTTTTTCTGGCTTTTGACATGGTTTGAGCGAAAGACGCTTCCCCAAGTGTTGCCAAGCAGACCAGGAGGATTGCGACTGCCTTGAGGTGTTAGTAAAAGCTAGCATTGTAAAATATGACTTGTGGAGCATCACAGTCTGCGTCCTTTGCTAACTTGGAATGAGGAATGTCAGAAATTTTACGAAGACGTGGGAACTGTTTTTCCAAATAGTGAAATTTGGGGAAAAAACGTTATACTATGTCTCCTTCCAAATACATGTTTTGCAGGCATTGAGTTCAAACTGGTTGGCGAGAGAACTCAATTTACTTTCCAGTAAATCGTTTTCATTTACTTAACAATGAGCACAAGACTTTTGTTATTAATGTAAACGTTTAAAGGCAAAAGACCAGCATCATCACAAAAATATGCACGTAAATATTATCATTATACTTGTCGCTGCCTCAGCACATTCCTGCAGTACTTCTGCTGCACAATCCCCGCTGTTAAAAGAAGCCATTCCATAAATAATTACCCACTTTAGGGATACAGAAACATGTATCGAGTGGGTTCGTTTTCTTTGCAGTTTATCGTTTTCCTTCCTTCGACTGGAGCACAGTTTTAAAAAGGTAGGTGAGCTCCCTTTTGTTGCCCTTTCAAACCAAAGCCTTTTGAGACCTTGAGGTGGTTTGGGGGAGAGGAAGATAGAGGAAATACTTGTAAAATGTGAAAGACGTGAGAAAAGTAGAAGAGAAACTGAGCTGTTGAGGCTGTTGGTTGGAAAAGATTAAAATGAACCTTGGGGGGCCAGAGCTCAAGGATGTTGGCGTTTTTAATTAAAGCAGCGGCAGCGATGAAGCTTCTGGCGTCATATTCTCTATTACCCAGCAATCACATCGCATCGAGTGACCAAGGTGCTGTGGGCTCAACAAGTGGACGTGAAGACGCCACCGGTGTCATTTTAGCTTCTGCTCTTAAAAATGGTCTCCATGACAAAATCAAACTTGAGGGGCTGAAAGGTATGGTGTGCGGTCCCTGCCACCTTGAAGGACATAAAAATCCGAAATGCACTGTGCTAGCAGTTCATAATTCTGACCACTGATACATATACACTTTATATTTAATTTTTTAATTCAATGTTTTACCAGGTAAGCCAATTGAGAACATTTTCTCATTTACAATGGCGACCTGGAGGCAAGGTGTGTGAAGTGTCTTGCTCAAGGACACAACGACATGTGACTGTGGCAGAGCTGGGATCAAACCGCCAACCCTCCGGTTACTAGACGACCCACTCTACTGCCTGAGCCACAGCCGCCACAAATTTCCCCCCAAAATTATATAAATCATAAGTGTCAAACTCAAGGGCCGGGGGCTAGATACGGCCTGCCACACCATTTTATGTGGCAACAAAGACAAATTATGCATCGATTTCATGTGTCTATACAAACATTTCTAATTGTCTTTAGTTTTAAAAAATAGAAATTGCTAGCTTTTTTTTTTAAATATCTGAAGAGTTTTTACTCGTCTAGTTATTAACTAGTTATTCATCAATTTGTTGTGTAGCCTACACTATATATAAGGTGTTGACAGTCATAATGCCCCCTCAAAAGAAACTACAACTACGATGCGGCCTGTGACAAAAATGAGTGACAGTTCAAGGACCATATTCCCCAAAAAAATATTTAAACCAAACAGTCATTATGCACTTAACAGCATGTTACTTTTCCAGTTAAAGACTCAAAACCGCATGTATCCTGTCAATTAATAGCCACAGTTCCACATTTTCCCTCACCAAAGCAACACAGCTTGAATTTGGCATATGACTGACATTATCTTATTTTTTTATTTATTTTTCTCAAGCGACTCCACTTCTCCTGATGTATTTTGCCGCTCCCCAGAGAAGGCGTGTCTCACACTAAAAATACTGCTTTTTCTCACATGATGAGTGCCCATTCTCCAGCACACATTCCAAATGAATGTTTGTGATGGCAAATAACTGTGTTAAAATAAAATGAATGTTTTATATCCTGGGAGATTCCATATGACTGTCAACACAAAAACATGGGCAGAAGTTGTACGTACAAACATTGAACATATATTTAAGAGTAGCGCCATATGCTTTTAAGAGAAAATCTTATTTGAATTTAGGATAACCCAGAAATTTTTGATTTGGCACTACCGTATTTCCCGGACAATAAGTAGCAGTTTTTTTTCATAGTTTGGCCGAGGGTGTGATTTATACTCAGGAGTAACTTATGTGTGAAATGAACACATTATTATATCATTTCACATTTGATTTTCACACTAAACCCCGAGAGGGTGCTCTAGGCCTGTGTGTCAGGATTCAGAAAGGCTGGAATAATTGGAACTCCAACTGACGATGAGTCTGACGTACGCTACGTAGAAGAGGAAGCACCGCATCTTCTACTTCCCAAGTTAGCAGAGGTGTTTAAAAGTGACACACAGGATGAAGATTTTATTGGATTAAGTGATTTGAAGTGACACAAATGGTTTGGTAAACTTGTTAGCATGTTATTTATGATATAGTTATTTGAATAACTCTTAATATGTTAGTATGTTAACATACCAGGCACATTCTGAGTTTGTTGTTTAGGTGTCATGTAACGTTAGCGTACCATACAATTATTCAGCCTGTTGTTGCCTCTATTCTGTTTATTTTAAATTGCCTTTCAAGATTACATGTCTGTTCTTGGTGTTGGATTTTATCAAATACATTTCCCCCAAAAATGCAATTTATACTCCAGTGCTACTTATATATGTATCTTTTCCTACTTTATGATGCATTTTGTGGCTGGTGCGACTTGTACTCCAGAGCGACTCATAGTCCGGAAAATACAGTATTTGTCGAGAGCAGACACATTTATAACAATACTATATGAAAAGCAAAATAACTTCTTATCAGGTCAGATTTTGTGAACAATGTTGTTCTCGAAAGACTTCAGTCGATGTGGTTTGAAAAAAATGGGGAAAGGTGCATCCCCAGCTGTCAAAATCAGTTTGTGTGTGTTTATTTATGGGAATCCAAACCTGAAGCTGTTGGGCATCGTGGTTCTCCAGTCCTTCAACAATTGGAGCAAATCTCTCTTTATTATTCCGCTCTGCAGCAATTGTCATGGCGGCCAGAATCTTATCCAAGCTGGAAGAAAAGAGATCACCGAGAAAAGGCTGGGTGGGTGTCAACAAACACTTTCATCACCTCACTGACAGGACATTTACTCACAATTTTCAGATCAAACATCATAGATCTTATTTTGAGTGGCCCTTCTTTACAGACAATCCTTGTGCTTGCACTGCAGTATATCAATGTGTCCTTATCATACTTTCTACACAATAATGTGGGGAAATAAATATGGGTTTGTGTTGAGTTGACTGGACAATTGCGCTTAAGAAGCTTTCTTAGCAGAGAAAAGGCGCAACTAATTGCAGTGGACCGGCAGACTAATGTGACTAATATACTTTAATGAGAATATAAGCAAATTAGAGAACTTGCAAGAGCTCAAGGCAGCTTGTCCAAACAGAAAAGGGCTACCTTTGTTGTGAAATACAAATGCACTCATGAAAGTAATTTCACCTATCATCTACCAGACTTATTGTCATGCTTGTATCATTAAAACTACCCCAAAGTAGCTGCCTCCTCACTGAGGGTAATCTAATATGTTTGAGTAACTAGTGTTGAGTAAAAGACACGACTGGAGGTTACTATCTCATAAGCAGGTGTTGGGCATAGCTCTAAAATTACGTGAAATGCCGCTTTAAAACAGGCAATAGATCTGCTTAACTTGTCGCGTTCTTTCTCAACGCTGTCAGTTAAACATGAGCCGGCATCACGCCATTGGCTGGCAGCGAAGAGACGACTCAATCCGTGCCGCTGTCACTTGCTCCAAGGTAGCTCGCATCATTCTGAATATCCCCCCCATGGTGAACCCAACAAATTCCCAGTGCGCCACTTAAGAGTTACACTGTATTTACAATTAAATATAGTGAATCCAAATGATCTGGTCCAATCGACAAGCCAGTAAAGCTTTGATGCATGGTACAAGGCACTCGTGAACGTGCTTCAAATCTGTGTTGGGACTTATACCAGAAGAAATAAATAAGCCATTTGAGTGCTTTCTCTTAGATAAAGAGACAGGGTCTATTCGTTTTTGGTTTGAAAATAATAAAAAAAAAAAAAAAAAAGAATAATAATAATATTAATAAATAAAATAAGAACAATAACAATAATATGAACAAACAATATCTAATTGAATTTACAACAAAATAAAGAATTAGAATTTTAGAATAAAGCGTGTCAATAAAAAAATGTCACAAAGAGAATAGTTGTATTTTGTCCAGTAACTTGCGTCATACAGACGACAGTTGTCCTTTGATGTCAGATCAAAAATCCAAACTATTTCAGTGACATTGTCATTCAGACCCTCTTCTCAACTATCCCGCTGCTAGATATCAGTATCAAAAGTGTGAACGTATGCAGTTTGTGTAAAAGCTTAAGGCCTTTTTCGGAGGGTCAGAGATGGCTGACACGTCGCTGAACTGAATATGTGGGTTTGACGTTGCATACAAATTGACGTTGAGAGTGACAATAAATTTCCAAAAGACAAGACAATTTAAATGATGTTAGTTATATCAACAATACTGTAAAGACAGCCGAATACATCCAAAGTGAACCAGTCAACTCTAATCCATTGTGAGACAATCTGCCAATGTACTTCTGCTAAAACACCGGGGCGGGCATGCAGCTTCCACGCTTTTATGAGGACATGCGACTCGGTGGGAAACTACAGATGCTTCTTCAGATATGATGGTGTTTTTACAAGATTCTCCATCCAGTTTATTACCCTAGAAACACGGAAAAGCATGTAAACACAGCAGAGACGGTCCACGTTAACCCTTATATTTGTTTGTCAAATGAAAGAATTTTGAAATGGAGTTGTGCTCTTTCCTTCTTGACAGTCATTCATACTTGTATGTCTACAAACTAAACAACCTTCACAGTTGTTGCTATACTGAAAAAGCTTAAAACATTACACATCTGGTTTCTGCAGTTTTTTATAAGTGAAAGACCACAGATCACATATTTAATGACTGAGGGATCACACACATTATTTTATCAAAGCAACTGAAGGCAGCAGAAAAGCCTTGTGAGAGCAACATTTTACAGTGTCAACAAGGAAGATGAGTGCGCGGTTACTGTTGTTTGCACCGCTATCACTTCCGAGAAACCCATTAAATAGAAAAAACTAGTTTGGGTGAATTTGTGGACTGGAACTCCAGGAGTGGTGACTGAATCTAATACATTTGTTATCTGGTGCTATTACGTGTGTTCCCCCTACGCTTGCATTTGGATCAGAACATTCTAGCTGATTGTCACCTGAATTGTCAAAAGAGTGCCATTGTATTTTTTGTTTGTTTGTTCATGCAAAGTGGGTATAGACCATATCAATCAGTATTGTTGCAAATGAACTCACTCTTTTTTTTTTAGGTGACGGTAGAAACACGATCATGAGATCTACAGAGAGGTCAGCTGCGGCCATTGTTATCCACCTCACGTGATGAAATGATTGTAGCGCTAAAGTTTATGGTTACAAACTTTTTCTGTGACCACTCTTGAGACCAATTATTAAATCAGATGTTTTTAAGCTCTGTTGACTATTAATACAAAAAGAACCAAACATGGCCAAAAATGTCAAAGCTCCAAACCCACCAACTTCTTTTGGATAAAAAAGAAGAACCCACAATTAGACGGAAAGTATTCTTGATTTGACAGTTACAATACAGCAACACGGAGAGCATTTGTCAAAAGGACTAAAAGTAGAAATTGTAGCTGTCCAGCACTGAGCCGTTTACAGGAGCAAAAAGTTTAAACAAATTTTTGAACCGAAGGTTGAGTTCACTCAGATGATAAACAAAGATATTTCACGCAAATACAGATGAGTGCGGCTCAAGGAAAAACACAAATTCCTACATAAACATCATTACATAGGGATTGCTTTTCGCGGCAAAGTTCAGGGTACTGTCAAACTCCAGAATATTCTGTCGAAAAGAAAAAAACTGGTAAAAATGGGAATTTATTTTGAATGTGGCTTCCCTTTGAGTCTCGTTATCTTGGATAACCCTTTCAAGAAGACAGCATTGACCTCTCAATTCCACAACGCGTGCAATGACGAGAAACATCTTGTTATCGATGACTTGAGACAGCGCGAGCAATCAGGTGATCGGCCTTACATGTTTTCCTCGCCGATGATACAGAAGGCGGACAGGATCTTGACAGTCTCGGTCATCATGCTGGTCTGTTTGGGGTCGATGGATCTCGCCAGTAACAACAGGCTGCGCTCATCTCCCAGGATCCTTTGCAGCCCATACTGTCAGATAGTAAAAGCAAGGAGAAGGATGAAGGGAAAGATATTCCGGTGGGTGTAAATTAATCCGAGCTTTCAAACATGTCAAATTTGACTTGATCAAAGATTCAAGTATGTACGATTGAACTGCATTTCTTCAAATAACAACCAGGGAAATGTATTCGGGTTAATGCTGAGGGGACAAGGCCTGGAGGTAGGGCACTTAGTTTTAGAAATGTATTGTTGTAATTATAGTGAAACTTCAGTCTATTTAAATGGAGGCTTGAGTAAAATAATAGCCTCAGAAAAAAATAAAGAGAATGATAAATGCATTCAAGTGAGGACAGAATGTCAGGGACAAACTTTTCTGTAACCTTTATGTCTTCCGACCACTAAAGGTGCGGGTGACCACTGGTGGGGATTCAAAGCAGGAACATCAATTGGTCACCGAGCCTTGAAATGTGTGCCTCTACATGAGAAATGAGCAAGACCTTACTAAAATGGATAATTAATTGATCTGAGAGCAGAGTGGGAATGATAAATGTTAAAATTAGCTTCTCATATTAGCCTAATATCTTAGACAGCATCACCTCCAGTGGTATCCAGACCACTGAGTAAAAAAAATAAAGCCCACTGCACCACACACATTCATACATGTCTGTCTATGTTTGCCCTGCGAATGGCCCTCACAATCGGCCATAAAAATCGGCAGCTCATACCGGTCATCAGTTGCCCCTGAACTCTAAATATTGGCATCGGTTATTGAAAAAAAAAAACATATTGGTCGATCCTACTTTAAATGTGTTATTTCCTTCAAACATAGTATCTCTTCTGTGAAAGACAATGTGATGCATGTTTTCATATATTTAAAAGTGGAACCATTCAATTTTGTTTGATTTGATGCACTCAATAGTTAGGCTTACGCACGCAGAGAAATGACTGGAGTGCTACCATAACTATAAGCTCATCTATAATACACTAGTTATTTAGAGTTATCTAAGTGAAAATTGATGTAAACTTAGTTTAGAAAAATGTATTGATCCATACAAACCTTGTTGTTCATGAAAGCTTTCAAGCATTGAATAAGTTTATGCTGATTCCGTTTATCAATGATCTCTTGCCTAGAAAAGAAATAGAACAATATTTAAGAGTATGCTTTTCATCAAAGTAAAATACTTTGTAGGACACTCACTGTTTCTTATCCAAAAGCTTCTCTAGTGCATCCAGAAGAAGTCCAAGACCCTCATGACCAAAGTTATTAACCCAACTGTGGAGGAAGTAGAGGAACATAAAATATCCAGTCAGTATTTTTGACACAGTCTTGGCACTGAAAGACATTTTAATACAGAGTGAATTAAACATAAAATATTGGCTGAACCCATGAGAGATTCAGTCATTCAAACAAATATCTTGGATTCAACACATTAGGATAAATGGACTCATGTAGTGGGTTTTAATTCCCGACACAAGCCGAGCCGCGCAACCCAACCGTGGCCTCCCTGACACTGAATATGGTTAGAATTTAAACTACACCCATTTAGGAGCAAATGAACACACATCCATCTTCACTAGAGTTCCCATCACTGAGCTGTTTGTATCCAGCCTCTCTTGCAGAGTGTGGCCGTGTTGCCGTGCCCAAAAATTGAGCAATGCGAGAAAGATAACACTGTAATCGATAACGGATTGCGAGAGATAATTGCCTATAAACCACAGCATATCGGGAGACGGCAAATGATCCAGTGCAGATGAGCCTGTTTATCTAAGAAGGCAAGCGGGAGAAGGGATCGTGGCGGGGGAGTAGCGGGGGGTTGGCTGTGTGGTCACAGCCAGATGATGCCATTAACATTGCTTGTTTGCAGGACCCCCAAGTGTCAATAGACACAAAAGTTATTTCCTGATGTTAAAATGCGTGAGTCAATAATTTATCTCAAATTTTGACAAGCATTTGGAATAATAATAGTTTGAGCATTAAAGCCTTTTGTATTGACTCGCTGTGTCAAGGGAGGCCCTCGATTAAGATGAGGATGCTGTTGCCTGACTGGGGTGAGGTTTTACTTTGATCAGTGACTAAATCAGCTCAGGGTGTCACTCCCACCCGCCAATGTACTTAAAGGGGAACACAACCCCAAATTTGTCTTTGTAATAGTAAGTTCTGTGCAGCCCAACTAGTCCAAACAGTGTTCTGATTGTTTTGTTTGTGAAATATGAATGAAAGAGGCAAAATCCACTTGTTTTTAATCAATCTCGGGGAGGGGGGAGCGCCCAATTTGCCACTTGTCATGACATCACAGTTGCCAGGTCTCAGGTAACAACCAATTATGGTATGGCATGGTATGGAGGGAAGGCAATGAGAAGCAAGGTGATGGAATACAGTCCCACAAATTCACCGTTTACGCATCTGTCCCATGATGTTGTTATCAGGTTTTAGAGAGCAAGATAATAGGAGTAATATATGTGTGAGTAAACAGTCTTAGGAATGTTGGTAGCATTCATTTTAGGTGTGGCTATTATCTGGCCACGTTTCTCTTTTCCAAAGCAAATGTGGTAATATGAACATGCAAACAAAAAGCTGGTAGATATTGTTCATATCAATTTAATCATATAGAACAGTACAATGGTGCTTATTTGAATTGAGAAGTGTGTAAAATGATCGCAAGCGAGTTTGTTTATCTGGTGACAGCAATGTTAAGGTATACTGCCGTTTACAAATAATATCTGCACCAGATTAAAAGAACAGTTTACACAAATTCTCATCTATTTGATTAAATAACTCCAACTATTTTAATTTCAAGTTATTGGTGCAACAAAAACAACAAATGATACTTCTACAAAGCACTGAAAAGAAAACGCTATTAGCATTAGAGATTTTGCATACTTTCAGTGTTTTATCTTTTTTCCTTTAATGTTTTATTCCATCAGAAGTGGGTGGGGAGACTCTTTGATGGAAAGTATCAATTTCTTCCTATTATGTCCCAATTGAATTCCTTCAGTTGTCCTCCTGAGGGAATACTGAATCATTCTGTGCCACAGAAAGATAACAGCAAATAGCACTATGTGTAGCATGAATCCAAGCACGGCCAGTGTCGGCTTTAGCATTTAAGCATGTCAAAAATGCCACTCCGTTATAGCCTGACAAAAAATTTAAGGCCAGAGAAATGAGAGAAAGAGAGAGAGAGAGAGAGAGAGAGAGAGAGAGAGAGAGAGAGAGAGAGAGAGAGAGAGAGAGAGAGAGAGAGAGAGAGAGAGAGAGAGAGAGAGAGAGAGAGAGAGAGAGAGAGAGAGAGAGAGAGAGAGAGAGAGAAATGTGTATATTTTTAATGTAAATGTATAAATGACTCTCTCCCATTAGTAACAGTTTCAAAATCGGCCCACACACTGGCCAAATATGTACAAAGTATTTTATCAGCCAAGT
Source organism: Syngnathus leptorhynchus (assembly GCF_054491065.1). Classification (NCBI taxonomy): domain Eukaryota; kingdom Metazoa; phylum Chordata; class Actinopteri; order Syngnathiformes; family Syngnathidae; genus Syngnathus; species Syngnathus leptorhynchus. Next base: position 12,984,739 of record NC_141196.1, on the reverse strand, counting down.
ATACCAATGAGAAGTCGAGTAGTAGATGACTACTCGATTGCACCACTGGATGTGACAGTTGCTTATTTGTGATGTATTTGCAAGTTACGTTCCCTTCTGGATGTCCGGTGTGGGTGGGACATAACACTGATCAATGCAGCGATTGATTTTGCTAAAAATTATGCCTTCACTCTTATGAGATATGAGGCCGACTTTGCGTCAATGAAGAGATTTTGATTACAAAAAATAAACTACACTTTTGGAGCAAAAAATCACTGACTAAAGTCTTTAAAAAATGATTTATTTGACAAAACCAATGTAATTTTAATAGCGTACTTTGTTTGGGCCCTAATAATGCAACACATTTTATGTTCCTCAAAGGTTCCAATGTTGGATAGCACTGATGCTACATTGAGTCCTTTCAACAATTTAGTTAAATAACTTCTATCAGCCTTACATTACTCTTTAAACGAGAAAGGAACAGAATGTCGGCCTAGATCTAAATAACTACGTAGAAGGCATCAGTTCTTTTCACTGCTTTGTTTAATATCTTATTGAAACTGATGTGAATCCTGAATGGATGGAGGAAAGCACTATGCTACGGATACAGATGACTCAATTATAAATAAAAGAAGCTGAAGCTGTTCATGTGCGAGATTATCTCACAAACATCAGTGTCTTGCCTTACTGAACTTCACTTTTGATTGGTAGTGATACCTTCAGTAGTCACATGCGGTCGAGGGAAGGCAGAGAAAATCGGCCTCATAAAACCCTGATTGGAAACAGTTGAGTGCAAGTAATGCAAGCTTTGTTGACACCCTTTATTTGTCTATAATGTAATTATGGGAATTATAGTCATTAAACGGCATCCAATCCAAATGGCTAAACTACAGTATATCTGATTTACAATCCCCCAAAATCCAAATCCCCATAATGCCAATTGTAAAACTGTTTCACCAAGATTCATCTAAAATTTGAGCCCCCAAAATAGTTTCACTGTGCAACAAGAAAACATGAATCATAAAATAGTGCAAACATTGGGCCGTAACAGAAAGAGCACAAAAAGTTATGGAGAGGCGTAAATGCTATAGATGTGTTTAATAAAAAGGTTGAGTTCTACAGAAAGATTCGAGAGAAGGTGAGCAAAGCACAGTTAAATATTGAGAAAGTCTTAAAATGCATGGAAAGGTTGATACATACAGATAGATGCTCAACCATTTAAGTTAAGATATTTCAACGCAATTATAGTTGTCAAGTGTAATTAAAATTTGTGTTTGGCTGATAAAGAAATAATTTATTCAATGGTTTTCAACATCTCACTAATCAGTGGATTAAGATATAAACGGTCTTTTGCACTTAAGCAGCAAGTATCAAAAATAACTACCTAAATGGAAAGGGAGCATAGAATAACAGGCTCGATAATTGTCTTGGGAAAAACGAGTGAAAAACATGGCAGCTGAAGAGAAAAGACTGAAAACAGTCGGCAGCCGTCGCTTCGGGCGGTTCCATCTGTGGGAGGTTGTTAGGATTCCGCATGCCGCACACCTGTGCGGGACTGCCTGCGAGATAAAGCCCTGAGCACAAAGGCCCTGCAGCCACCTGCGCTGCCAAACAGGTGCGCAGCCTCACCAGTTAAACTATTAAACAAACACAAGCCTGTGGGAGCAAATTAGCCGTCTGCCCAAACACACAGGAACAAGAAGAAAAGTCATGCTAAGCAGCCACGTTCAAAAACAACATATTAATGATAAAGCTGTTGTTCGTCATATTTAATTCCTGTGGTACCTTGAAGTTCCAATGCTGCAAAAAGTTTTACTGATTGGGGTTTGGGCAAAAATTTGGTTAAAAATCGGTGCCAAACTTTTGGGAACCATAATTTTCCAATGCAAAACAAAATGGGTGATCAGTCAGAGAATCCAATGTTGGGGGAGCTTGAACAACTTTAATCCATATGAGCAGTCAATAGGTCTCATTTTATCCATATAAAGTGGAATCCAGTAACTCATGCGTGAGTTTAGCATTTATGCATGATGAATGACTCGCCACTAGCTTCGTTCATTCAATTTCCTATTCCCTCGCCAACTTTACTTTCCAGACAGTTTTTGCTGTGCTGGGGTTTCCGCATTAGTCCTACGCTAGATATTTTTCAGTAGTTTCGGTTTTGTTTTGTGTTAAATTGAGAAAATACATAATGTTAATAATTGTAGTATTTAGCCCAGTAAACACGGTTACATTTAATTGATGTATACCTCTCAATAACAAAACTTTCAAATATGTAAAGGATTTTTGTTCAGGGGCAAAAACTGTTTCCTTATTTGGCTTCAAGGAAAGCCCGACACTGGTACACTGCCATCCAAGTCACACTCGCTTTCACTCTGTGATAACAAACCGTATAAGGTTACATTACCATAGAGGAACCAGAAGAGTCACAAACAAAAGTGTGTTGTGATCCATGACAATCAAGACCATTCATATTAATTAGGAGGTACAATGCATTGAGCTCTGAATATTACAAACTCCATCATGCTCTATATCATGGGTGGTTGACTGGAAACCTCAGTATTTTTTCTCAGATCTTAGTACAATCCATCAATTCCAGAGTAGATCTTAGTATAATCCATATATATATGTATATATATATATATATATATATATATATATATATATATATATATATATATATATATATATATATACAGTCGGCAGCCGTATATGCCATTTAGCATTTCATTCACGTGTATATATATATATATATATGTATATATATATACATACATCTATATATGTATATATATATATATATATATATATATATATATATATATATATATGGATCCATGGATATCCATGACCATGGATATATAATATATATATATATATATATATATATATATATATATATATATATATATATATATATATATATATATATATATATATATATATATATATATATATATATATATATATATATATATATATATATATATATATATATATATATATATATATATATAGTGTGTGAGTGTAGTGTGTGTAGTTGCTCCAGTAGTTGCACGCAGCATCAAATCTCCAGTGGGGATATTATAATCATGAATAATCTTTCTGATGCCCTCAAGAACCCTGTGGACCTGCCGAGCAACAGGAGGTGATCCCTTCATAATGCACGGTGACCCTTACATACTTGCGGGTCATTGGAAAACACCCACGAGAAAAACCCGGCCTCACGTAGTACATCCACATAATGGCATCTTTCTTTGTGGGAACTCTGATTTAAATCCCCCTTGAGGCACATGGCCAGAGGGATTTGACTTCACTGTCCTCCTGACATTCAAAGGGGTTAATTAAGTTTTCACAACAAAATATATTAAAACCTCATTCCGTTGAATATAAATTCATCATGGGGTTGTGTGTGTGTGTGTGTGTGTGTGTGGGGGGGCGGTCGTAATATATAAGCCAGTGAGGGAATCAAAATTGTTTTATTTAAATGAAGTCGGGCTTCACGTGGGCGTAGGCTATAATGACTCCAACTCAAGTATATCACATATCAATTTCTTTGTTGAAAAGGCAGGAATCGTAGCAAGAACTAATGAATGAATGTTCACCGTTAGTATCTGCAAAGTGGTCAAAGTGAATGTAGGACACATTTTAATTACATATGCTGACGCGTAGTTAAAAAATTTTGTGGCTTTGTTATTAAAGTTTTCAACAAGAACATATCACTGTATAGTCTTTGTTCCTATTAATTTAACACGGCCGTAACATTGACCGATACAGACATTAAGATAATGCAATTGTTCCTATGGGAACACCATGCCACAATTGGGTTTTGTTGTGCTTCACTAACGCCATTGAGCATTTCATTCACGTGTCCATCAGTGATTCACACGCAGCCTTCAGCACATGGTCAGTTCATAAGCGCATTTCCCTGTCGTCGCGGAACCAGAAATAAAACTGACTAGCCCATTCATTGCGGACTTTGGTAACAAAACTTTGACTTTGAGAAAAAAAGAAAAATGATTTTTTTTTTTTTTTAAACAAATTTTCAACTCATACAATGATGACATTTCCGTGTCTTTTATAAAATACGGTACCGGTACAAAGACAAATCCCAAAATATGAGGTACTAACCTGACTGGGTTACTAGTGAGAGAAACCCGAAGCGACTCCAGGCAATTGAGCAGTTTTTCTTCTGTGATACCAGAACGCAGCTCATGGACATATTCCTGGGATGAGAGCGTACATTCATGCTTGCTGTTCCTCAGTCCGCCCTGAAAGCAAAACACATTAACTCACATGAGGATGTGTCAATCGTGCACTTATCTGATGTATGTAGAAATTTAATGAATAAGCAAGAAAGAATTACAAGTTTCAATTGTTCGAACAACTAACAATAATTTCCACTCACCAATCTCAATAGAGCAAAAATTATTGAGGCTAGAGGTCTAAAATGCTGTTTGGTGGAAAAGTCGAGTGATCAGTTCTCCTTGTTCCAAAATCCGAATTCTGTTTAAAAGAACAGGCTGGCCTAAAGAATGGAGATGACGACGGCCTAAAAATGGCTCCTCTCTCCTGCACTGAGGTCTGCATCTCCTCGCATGTCTTTAAGCTTAAAATTTGACAAAGTCCAATTTGAAGATAGGATACGTAAATTCATTTTAACGGACTTTGGGTTAATCTCAGAAAGAATGAAATCTATCTTTGTCTAATCGGCGTTCTCGATCCACGGCATTAGCCGCAGGGGCTAACCCCCGATGGGGAGCCCACCGGGCGAGAGAGATTGCTGCTCTTTGTCTGAACGAACCTTTTTTACCAGTCCAGTTCGTGGGTACTATGCCTGCTTGGTCATGTACCAGTTTTTTTCCATGACATCATATATTGGCCTCAGATGACCCAAATGCTTCCAGAATAGACTGCACTTGCATCTCGCAGGCCTCAACCGGATTCAACCAGATGAGGTGACCATGTTCTCATGGAAGTAACAATTTTCTCAGGGATGTTTCATCCTGTTTCCCCTTCCAAATCTTGTCAACTGTCCTTCAACTTGACATTTGCAAATGTTTTTGTTTTTTTTCTCTGACTTGTGTTCCGTCAAACAGCCTTTTGTTTAGGCTCCAACTGATTGAGCGTGACCTCGGGTCCACTACTTAGTATCACCATTAACCCTTTCCGCCTCCTTGTCTTCGCTCACATTTATACATTCATGTGTAAATGGAAGATCAATATTACATATATGTTAGATACTGATTAAACATCGTGACAATAATAACACATACTTTCACAATAATCAATTTAACACATAATCATAACTATGATCGTGGAGTCTCTTAGTTAGCAGGTTACAACACTCAAGCAGCTTCAAAACGTATTTTGACAAGCTCCTAGACCTCTAGGTCAAGCTCAAGCGTGGGATTGCAGTCTTCCACCCACGGTATCACTATCAACCCCTTGTCCTTACTCAACTCTTAATACCGTTTTGGCCTGAATATAAGACGATGTTTTTTGCATTGAAATAAGACTGAAAAAGTGGTGGTCGTCTTATATTCGGGGTCTAGACATTATACCCATTTTCACTTGTGCACTTCGGTAAGTTAAAGGTTGCTGGTATCGACTGAGTATGTTGCTGTGATCGTGTGCGTTTTTGACACAAAGTGAGTATATACATTTCATTGTTACTACTGTCCACTGTTGTGCTGTTTGTCCGATCGCGGTTTACTTTGTGTATGCGCCGTTTGATTGACAGCTTCGGCGCACTCATAATCGACTGAGTCTGTTGCTGTGATTGTGTGCGTCTTTGATACAAAGTGAGCATATACATTTCATTGTTACTACTGTCCACTGTTGTGCCGTTTGTTTGATCGCGGTTCGATTCGTGTGCGTGCCATTTGATTGACAGCTTCAGCAGGCTCCTTTAAGTTTGCTTCGCATCTTACGAGTCGCCGTTACGCAGTGGCACGACGACTAACGGTCGCCAGCAAATGTATTTTGTTGTCTCGATTGATGACTTATGTTTTGTGTGTTGCCAAGAGTATTTCATTTATGGTTTCTTCTTATTTTTTTTTTGCCAATAATTCAGTCCTGAACCACTGAACCACGTCTTCCCTCCTGTGTTCTGACCAACACCTGGGGGAGAAAAGAGCATAACCATCTGAGCCAACCCATCAGGTTCCCCAATAATAGCGGTAGCAGTTTGCATTATTTTATTGTAATGTTTTTCCTTATACAGATTTGTTTCAAGACTACAGTTAAAGTCACTTTGATAGTGAATGCAGTTATTGCAAATTTGTTGTTTTATCACAGTAGATAGGTTTATTTACATTTCAAAAACCTGAAGCCATTCATCTACAAATGTGATTGCACTTTAGTTTACATATTTTAATGTTCAGATATTAAGATGTGATGAAGTTTTTGCATGATTTCAAAGAGGCAAAATATGTTTTTTCTCTCGAATACATTGTTATAATCATTTATTTCAGATGTACTGTAATTATTTTCTGTTTAAAAATTTAATTTGGTGTTCAAAAATACTTTGTCTTGAAAAAGAGGGGGTCGTCTTATAATCGGGGTCGTCTTATATTCGGGCCAATACGGTACATTCATGTGTAAATGAAACATCAGTGCTATGATGCTGCTCAAGTTACTACTCACTAATATTGCAAAGCAGAATAAAATAAAGTATATTGCAGCTTACTCTAACTGTGATTAACATGTCTCATTCTCATTACCTAACGATAAGCATGGGCTTCCCTAGTTAGCAAATTAAAATATTCAAACAGTTTCAAAGTATATTATAGCAAAACAAAATAATATAACATAATCCAAAATTGTGTGATGCTGTGCTTCAGAACAAGACTTCATCTAATCGATGACTTTTTAAACTGAAAATTTACTACGTTAGGTCAATCTGACTTTGGCACCATCTTCTGGTGAAATTTGGAACGGGAATGGAGGTTTACTGGTTCAACCAACAAATTCCCCTTTACTAATTTAACAATAGTTAATTTTGAAGAGCTAACTTTTAAGTAACCCCTACTCAGGCCCCCTTCTTCAGGTCTTCCATGTCAAGCTTTGAAATTTTGAATTCCATCTTAGTCAATTTGTCTGGGCCAAATCCAATACACACTCATGCACCATCTTTTACCATCCTATCCAACATGTAACTCGACAGATGCTATTAAAAAAATCCAAAACTTGGTTTTCAAGCCATTTGAATTATTTGTGAAATGTTGGACATATGACAAATACTTGGTTTCATGCACACAACAAACGCACTCTCAAAGCTCAATAAATATTGTTTATTTAAAAGCTACTGCCTGATCAAATCTGTTCTAATGGTCATTTATCAACTTCAAATTTGACAACAGTCGTAAAAAGATTGTGCATGCAAATATATCTCTATTCCACTGCTTCAACACGTTCACCCAGAGAAAAAAAAATGTTTTGCTTTTGGCCGAATTACTATGTTCAAATCACATTCAAAGGGAAGTAAAGATAACATACAAATAGAAAACATGTCATTAGATGCGTTATGAACATGACTTCTCAGCAAAATCGCATGCACTCTGTTGATCCCCAAACTGCTGGTTTTACAACAAAGTCAACAGCGCTAATAGGCAGTTTTGCACATAGCAGCATAGTAGCTCATTTATTTGTCCTAAAGCATGCAAGCTGCTCTCCTGTAAGGCATAATCAACCGTCTTAGATTGTGGAAAAATATATATGTAGGTTTTTTTTTTATATTGTGGAAGAAAAATACAAATGATACTTGTGTGTGTCAATACCAGTAGCTTTCCACACCCTTGATGAGAATCCATAACATAGAGCACTAAAAGACAATTTCATCATCGTACTATGACAGCAAACTAACCCAGTGTCAGTAAAAGCAACAAAATATGTGGTGCACTAGCAGAGGAATAGGAGGTCTTCCGGCCTGGTTGTCACCCAGGGAGAGGAAGAAAAAGTAGGTGCAGTCATTATGGGGCTAAAATCAATAAAAGAAAAGTAAACGTGCAGCACAGTGGCTCTCTGCAGGAAGGGTCAGAGCACACTGTTCTGCCTTGGGAATCTTGGCTCATTTTATTATGTGCAACAAACTCAAACAGATTGAGTTGGACCAAAAAGACTGCAGTGGGTACGACACATAAGCTGAATTAAACCTTCGTCTAGATAAATAAAGTGTACATGTTAAATAAAGGATAGAATTTATATTATATAACACTGAAGAAAACCTTGGGCTATCTGAATAGGGATAGGAAAAATAACCTTTATTACATCTTATTATACTTCCTACATTTACATATCCGATCGGGGACCATATATAAAAAGAGACCCAGGTTGGATTTGAAAAAACAAAACAAAAAAACCCAGTATTGAGTCTTTCAAACCCTCATTAAAAAAAATTACATCCAATTCACATGGATTACGGTTTTGAAGCGGGTGCGTCACTTTAAAAAGTTTGGACGTGCTTTTTTAAACAAACAGTTCTCGATAATTTTCATTTTCCAAGGACCATAAATGCAACATGAGTGTCCAGCATAAGAGTCCAAATCACTGTCAAACAAAAAATGAAACACTCAATGGATTTAGTCACACCTTCAACTCCACAAAGACGAGCACTCAGGAAGCATGTAGGGACTGAATTCCAGAACATCTCAGACTAAAGCTCTGATATCAAAAGTATGATGCACATCAGCCAGTGAGGTCTAAAGACAAATCCATCCCTGACCCAGGTTTGAGTAACGGAATGTCTTGAATAACAAATTGTTTATGTGCAAATGAACAGAAGACTCTTGCAAGATCGAGCTGCAGCACCCCATATTATACTGAACACTGATGTCTCTATTTGCACAGTAATGCATAAGGAACCAAGACATCACCCTTTTCCATCACTTTTTCACTACTTAGTATCTTTTCATCCCTGAGGCCCGGGCTTCACCACAGGCTCTGTCTGACCTATGGAAACAAAACACTGACCGTAAAGCACCCTTTCACAGCCCCGTCCCACATAAGAAGAAACTTGGGAAAATACATAACATTGCGCTGCCACTCAGGCGGCAGAAATACAATCGGAACAGAATGACGCCGGCTACTGGGAAATAGAGTTGTGCCCCGAAGGCGCAGGAAAAACGGTCAGCCAAAGCTTTAAACAAAAGAGACCCCCGAGAGAATGTGAAGGAGAGAACGTTCAGGAGGAGATTCTAATAAAGTGTATGCAGGGTGGGCAGATTTACGGAGGAGCATCGCGAGAGTGTAAATTGTACACTCGTGGACACACACACTGCCTTTTTGACCACAACCGAGAGCCTCATCTCCCGTCGTTTATTGAATCCCCTATCTGTCGATAAGAGTATTTCCTGGCCGAGAAAATAGTGTGGGGAGCAATTACTTTAGGGAGCCTGTCAATTTCATTTTGGTAGGGTTAAGGCAGGACTGAGGTTCATTCTATCCCCCTCCATCACAGTCACCCTTCTATATGGCGCAGGGCGTGACTGAGAACGGCACTATCTCTTGAGGGCAGGGCAGGTAGACAATGCCAAGGCGACTGCACCTCAACATGTCATCTTCACCTGTAATAAGGCCATAACAAGCTGGCAGCGCACTCAGTGCCCAGTGCTCGGCACACTCGGGCAGACTGATGGATGCATTATTCAGCTTCTCTGTCAGTTTACCAGAAAAAACAGATGGCGACAACGTGTCTGGCCTGGAAGATGCTGCAGTGGGCCTTCGCTTCACCTATTCTTACTGTGTCTTCTCGCTTTCAAAGATATGCATGGATGCCATTTTCTGATGACAACAATCACTCATAGTACTTTTAACTCATTTAGTCATACAATGGAAACTTTACAGTGTCAAACACAAGGAGAAAACCTCAAATTTGATAGGATTTTAAACCATAGGAAATAAAATACACGTATGTAGCTCCAAGCGATTGTATGTGGCCAGGCAGGAGTCTTCTTTTTTTTTTTTTTTTTATATAAGTTGATAGAATATTGTTGTTGTTGTTTTTTTCTCAGATGCACATGTTGTAGAAGGACAGGGTGTTGCACGGTATTTATGTATTTAACATTGTCCAAACAGGGATATGATGTACTAAATGCTCCATTCATTTGTCTATTTATCGGTTGATTAACTCCCTGACACATTTTCTTTTTCTGATCGTTACATTGCCGCAGTGCTCTAATTATGATAATTATATCTTGTACATACTTCTGATTCCAAAGAGTGTCCCCGTGGTCTTAAAATAAATCATTGAGACAATCTGAGTAATTAGTGCATACCAAAATATTAGACAATAAGAGCCTTGCGGTACATTTCCTTATCACAAAAGGTTTTTCCATCTTACAGATTTAAGACAGCACATGAAAAAAAAATTGCAAAAACTTGAGCATCTTTCAACCAAGCAGTATCTTGTAGTTCAATTTGATAGGCAATCTCCTACATTATTACCACAGTGAAAGCTTCCAAAATATCTAACCCAAGTGTGTTTGATATTGACAAATTTCAAGGCGATTTCGTAGTTGTTTCTCTGTTTGAGTGGCTAAATGCACAAGTTGACTTTGTTTTTGTCGACTTTAGCAAAAACATAATCCTTGAATCATCATCTTTTGAGCTCCCTCCAATCATGATGTGTCCTCTATACTCCAAATCATTCTAGAACATAATGGTGGGTTGCAAGGTTTGCGTACGCTACACAAAACACAGCTTTTCTTTCTTTAATTTTAATTAATTCAATGTTTTACCAGGTAAGTCAATTGAGAACATTTTCTCATTTACAATGGCGACCTGGAGGCAAGGTGTGTGAAGTGTCTTGCCCAAGGACACAATGACAGGTGACTGTGACAGGGCTGGGATCTAACCGCCAACCCCCCGGTTACTAAACGACCGACTCTACTGCCTGAGCCACAGCCGCTTTCAAAAACAAAACCACTGAAAATGCTTATTTTCTAATGCATACAGAATTTTATCTTATTTTACCGAAACGCTTCGTGAAAACAAGTTAATACTGGAAGTCTGGACATATTAAAGAAATCAGTGCTCTTTTAGCACATTAAGCACAGTGTAGAGCTGGCTGAGCGTCTGGGGCAGCTATGGTAAAGGTCAACGGGAACACGGATCAGTTAAGATGGTGGCTGGCTGGACAATGACTTATCCTGAGCTTCCCTACTTTAAAGGACAGAGCTCTGCCACCAGAAGATAAGGCATTTCATCTCGCCACCAGAGCACATGGCTCCTAGCGCAGTGGGGGGATTTCCCAGCAGACCATGCAACCAAGCCGTTCTTTCTCCAATCATTGCATTTTTTTCCCCAACACTGTCATATCTGCCTGACAGTTTCTCACTCTGTCCACTGTGAGGTGTTTTTGAACCCTGGCTGACAGCAGTCTATCTAAACCGTACCAGCAAGGCTTTCTTCTCTATTTATATTCCTGTCGCCATTTCGCTGTCGAGGAAAAAAAAGAAAAAAAGAGAAAAATGTACAGAGCAGTTTGTTGTGTTGCGGCCGGGCAGCCCGCCGATAACGCCAATGCAATTAGACCGCCAACGTTTTCTCAATAAGCAAGACTGGTAGCGTTACACGACACCGCCGCTGAACTGAGAAAGGGAAAGAAAAAAACAAGAAAGAAAACAATGAGATAGAGGGCAAGAAACACTGGCGGTTTGACTTAATAAATGATTGTTTGTGCATATAATGTGTGTATTATGTAATCCCAGGGCTGTAGACATGCACAAACCTAAAGATATTACAGATGTCTAGCCCTATTCTTTTAAGAAGTGCTATGACTAGCTCGTAAAGGCAATATCCAAAAGGCCAGCTGCATACATTTATATTTATTTGTCATATCCAAATTCCACAATCTCCAACTGGTATGTAAAATTTTGATGGTGGATTTATACGTTTTGTTAACATCCGACGCAAAGTGTTTGCTCTGTGACGTTTGTCTCAAATTTACTTGTCAAGTAAAAATGACTACTTTCAAGCAATTCCATTTAACTACATCCTTTCAGCCTCTACGTATAATCACATCCGACAGCCAATTTATCTTTGTAAAAGGCCGCATTATAAATAGAAAACTCTGTCCTCATGAATATTGTGCTTGTGAACCATTTCCATGTTGCCGTGTCGATTTGTCAACAAAGCAATCGCTGACATTATTATGAAGTGTGGTGACTATTATTAGCATTAGTAAACCTGATGAACATGATGGGAAGTGGACTGTATCATACTTTGTGTTTAGGGCTCAAACATGATGGCTGTCCATTCATTTTCTATGTTGCTCCTTTTGGCCATTTTCCGGCATCCTTCAAAATCGGGGTTGTCCTTGATTGTCACCAAATTTGAAACACAGACAGATGGGCAATGCTGAATTGCAAAGACTTTGAGTTGGATGACTCCCCATAAAGCACAAAATTATAAATAATTCAGGTCCTTGACTGGATGCAATAACTCTGTCTGCAGCACTAACTTTGGCAACTGGGGGGAAATCGAGGGTCAGTTCATCGCTGCTTATTCTTTTATTTGAGCCTTTCATCTTGTAATCTTAATTAGGTCAAGGTTAAGGTGTCTGTGCTACATTCACCTTGACCCTCCTTTCCACTGCATTGAGCTCTTAAAAGGACATGCCCTCTATTTTCACTTTCAGACTCTCACTTAGCTCTGACCCGCACGAGACAGTTCAAGCTTTTGGCAGAAGCACACACACGCACAAAAAAAAGCACAACAAACATGTCCGGCCCGACTGGCTGCGAACCAGATGTGGCCAAGGAGAGGGCACACCAATAGACCCTTGTCAGCAAGATGCTCTGGCTTTAATCCCACTTGTGGTTGACCTTCAGTGTAGCACCAGCCTCACTGTTTGAAACAGCATCTCAAATATGTCCAAGAAGAGAGGAATTTAATGTTTCACTGTAGAGAACAGTTTTATAACAGCTCAAATTTGCTTTACTGTAGGCCTATAGACGAAATGAATTATAGTGGAACCTCAAAGCCTAAAATACAATCATATACAAGGAAGCTTTCCAGTTACTGATAGACAAACCTTTTGTCAATATTGATGCTGCAAAACTGGGAGAATAACTGATTCGTTAGAATTGGGTGTTGTCAACTGCCCAGGCCGTGTGGATTTTGGTTACATCGAGAAACCAGGGGCCGTGGCAGCAGCGGCAAGAAGCTCGCTCGGTGGCCTGCCTGGCGTACTGTGGACTTTTTCCTCTCAAATGATAGCTTATTAAAGTCACCTAGTGAAAATATTAAAGCCACCTAGTGAAAATATTAAAGTCACCGACTGAAGATATTCAAGTCGCCTTGTGACATCCATAGGCAATCTGGCTATCAACTCAATAGCAGGTGGTGGGTGAAAGGGACGGCCCAGTCAATGACATGATGTCATCTGTTCCAACATGGTGCCAACCATTGAAGGTAGAGGTGGATTATTTTGACAAATACGTAGTACAAGACCAGACAGAAAATGGTGACCCAAAGTATTGACCAAACCTTACTTACATTATGGCTTTCTTTGCCCAGCAAGACCTCAATGTGGGACCTCTACGGGTACAGTATAAAATAACTGTGGTTTACCTATTAATACAACTTAACAAATATTAAGAATTTTAAAATGGGTTTTGTCCATTCAGTTAATTAAGGTTACAATACGTGACAACAAGAGTTTGTGGCATTGAAAGAGGAGTTTTGAGCTCTCACTCAAATTTTCTCTTTTTGCTCTCACGCAATTTTAAATAACAGAATATAGTACTTAAAGTGCAACAAATTGGCCATTTCCTACTGCATTATTTTGAGCACATTGCATAAAGTTGGTAGCAAACCAATTTCAAGTGAGCCTTTGTTGCACAAATGCATTTACTCTAATCTCTACATATGAATTGATTTTATATGCAGAAGTGTGTCATAAGAATGTGACACGGTGTGAAAGCACATCAAAAAAATGATTGCATTTTGTATAAATTGTGGAGATAGCGTAGTGTGACGGTTGCACGGGGCTATAGCTGGGACTGTTGACTGAAGGGAATTAATGAGCACTGGCACAACTGTTGCATTGTGGGTAGAGCCGGTGTCAAGTTTTGACAGAAATAATATAAGATTAGATTTATCTCGTTCTGACGCATTGTTTTCCATCGTGATTGAGTCACAAAATTCAATGAAAGACCAGTGGAGCGCTCACAATATTTGAAGTGAGAATCTCGTAAGTTACTGTGAGTAAACTGGCTTTCTATAAAATCTTAAATCTGACAAATTCGGCAGATGATAAACAATGACCGCCGATGCCAAATACTACAAAATGAATGTCTAACATAAGACAATACTATAGCTATGAAATGACACATTGTCAGCTTTTTGTGCCCGTACCTATGGGGAATGGTTGTGTGGGGACTGCTTCTAAGCACTTCTGCACTACTTACTGTCTGTGCTGAATTTCAATGCCACCCTTATAAAAGAATGAAGCAGCTCACCGTCAGGTAGGGGAGAGTGGGGTGGGTGGTGGCGTAAATAAAATTGAATGAACACTTCCTGCAGAGAGATGTGTTATTTGTAGCAGTGTGACAAAATGAAATACTTGGACCGACCGACTCTAGAGATGATGGAAGGGAAATATTTTAACATGAAAATAACGCAACAATATGACACACAATTGAGTTTCCAAGGTCAAACACAATTTGTTATGTGAAGCTGTTTTTTTATTTTGGAAATAATGGAAGACATAGCTATTGACTCACCAAACGTAAAAAACACACGAGGACATTTTAAGACACATTTTCCCCCAAAACATTGGTTAATGGCTGCAATTTATAGTGATTCCACCTTTGTAGGTCCTAATGTATGTGGGATGGAATGAGGATTAGACAAAAATTCATTCATGATCAGAAACTGAGTTGTCTACTGACGACTCAACCTAAAGTCAAGTCTTTGCAGTTTGGCCCACCCAAATTGCATTTGATTAAGCACAATTTTCTCGGGATGGATCAATCAAATTTTATGCTGTCTTTAATGGTACTCAAATAAATACAAGCAACACAATGTTGAATAGTTTTCTGTAAAGCTACCTCCTCTAAGCCTTCCTGTGTCATGGCAGCAGGGGTATGAATAAGTGAACTGTTAAGCAGGTTAAGTCACACAGGATCTCATTTAGGTTTTTACTTTGGTCTCCGTTGCATTGATTGCAACGTGAAGGCTTAATGAACTCTTGCCCCCAGCTATGGGAAACTGGATATGAAAGCCAAGAACGATATAACTACACAGAAAGTTAGAAGGAGGACGCTGAAGTGGGTTACCTAACAAGCAAAACAATACTCAAACTGATTTAATGAGTATATACTGTAGAGTGGCTTCACATATGGTGGTTATTATAAGCGCCTTTATCCTTCGTCTGTCTTCTTCATTCCGAATACAAATCAGACAATCATAATGCAACCAAAGTAAGCAGGCTAAACTGCAGGGACAAATTTGAAGCTTTTTTCTGAAGCTGAAGTTCTTTCTATCTTTAAAGCAACACTTCAGATTTTTGAGAAAAGTTAGGCAACAGATCCTAAAGAATAGAATTAGATTCAGATTTTGTTGTGTTACTGCTCTCTTTTTGATAGAATTTAACATACCAACAACATAGTCGACCTGACTGCTACGTCAAAGTCAGGTTGTTCCAGTGACAACTGACAAGCAGCAGGATTGAAGCAATTTTCGGTCCTTGCAAACACATATAGTTGGCAGTAGAAAACCTGTTTGACACTATCCCCAGAACAAAAAGGCAACTCCACAACTGGAGCAGACATGACAACGTAAAGTCTCAGCAAGAGGGGGGCTCACATTCAAAGAAGTTATGACACCAAAGGTACCAGCGAACAGTCGTTCAGTGCTCATCCTCTGTAATTGGAGAAGCGCCTGCCAAAATTGTGCAATAAATTAGGAGAAATAAAAAGCAGGGTGACTGAGGACAAAAAGTGGACTCAGGTAAACAGGCTGGGATATTGATGATGTTCAACCGCTGCCCAGGTTCTCCGGGTAGATTCAGGTGATGAAGACAAGCATGATTTACAACAGGGGCGGTCCTGAGAGAATGGTGGCGGGTCTTGCCAGGAGCATAATGATTTTGTAAGGGTCTTAGTGACGGAAGCTTGGATTGGGAATGAAAGGAGGTAAACAAGCTTGAAATATGAATCCATGTGCACGGAAATATGTGTATGTATATATATATATATATATATATATATATATATATATATATATATATATATATATATATATATATATATATATATATATATATATATATATATACACATGTGAAAGCTCGCAAAGGAAGGTCAGAATTTCATTGTCAGATGTGGTCATTTATTTATTGGCGGTCAGTTTGCATCCGCTTCTCATACCTGAGATTGTTTTACCGTCAATAAAAATGGCTTCTTATGAAAAAGCCACATTGAGAGATTATCTTCTCACTGTGCAGACGGTGACTGTAACACAGGTGAGTTGTACTTGAAGTGATTCCGTGTGGTATATATGCATTTTGGCAGTGGACCTCAACCACTAGGCACTGGTCTGCATGTAATGTTGGACCGTCCTCGTCGCGTCTACTGCCAGCAGGCCATTGGAGCGGCCATTAACAGTAAGTAAACAGGGCACTCAAGCCACCAAGGGAGCTAGACATGAGACTGTAGCTTATATCAAAGATAACTTGAAAATGTTTACTTTGAAGGAATATCACATCACTAATTTATGAGAGCAAAGGGTTTTCCACTAGATTGTTATGCCTGGTTAATCTTGTCTTGGTACAAGTTAAAGCTTCTCCAGCTAATTTAGTTTACCACAGATTGCTTCAAAGATAAACCCAATGCCAAGCAGTGATCAAATATGGACGAAATGTTTACAAAATATCAATTAAGAGCATGTTAGCGTAACCAGTTGAATAATCAATAGGATTATCGATTGTCTAAGTGTTCGTTCATGACAGCTATAGCGCTAATATAAACATACGTATCTTATTTCTACATACATGCTTTTCACTATAGGATATTTTCCTGAAGAAAAAGAAAATTCAACTGTAAGGCAGTCAGGGGCAATCACCCAAATATTTGATGTAATAATCGACAGGATAATGAATTCTAAAATCCATTTGTTAGCGTCAGCCCTGACGGCAAGGGAAAACATTATTACCTGAACAATGGTGGGGTTCATTCATTCATTCATTCATTTTATGAACCGCTTATTCCCCACAGGGGTCGCGGGCGTGCTGGAGCCTATCCCAGCCGTCATCGGGCAGTAGGCGGGGGACACCCTGAACTGGTTGCCAGCCAATCGCAGGGCACACAGAGACGAACAACCATTCGCACTCGCACTCACACCTAGGGACAATTTGGAGTGCTCAATCGGCCTATCAAGCATGTTTTTGGGATGTGGGAGGAAACCGGAGTGCCCGGAGAAAACCCACGCGGACACAGGGAGAACATGCAAACTCCACACAGGGAGGGCCGGAGGTGGAATCGAACCCGCACCCACCTAACTGTGAGGCGGACGTGCTACCCACTGCCCCACCGAGCCGCCTATGGTGGGGTTCATTAGATCATTAAATAATCTGTCACCTATAATGTTAATTATACCATTAAAAACATCATACAACATACAATGCATATTCTATCTGTTCTAAACGTAACAAATCAATATTTGTCAGCCTGTTTCCCTCTGAGACATAAAAAACTGTTGCGACACCATCAGCTGTATCTTCCCATGCAGTGCTACCTTCCCTGTCTGTCCCCACACAAGATCCGACAGGTGTGACCTTTTGGCAGTGCTGGTAGGGGCCACTTTTGCCGGCAGACGCTAGGCCTGGATTAGTCACCATCTCTGAGGTTCGTGGCACTTTGCACGGGTGCGCACAGAGAAGATTTCTCCAGCATGGCCCTAAGGCCCACTATGAAAAATAGAACGCCTAATGCTTTAAGATAGAGTCATTCATCAAAGACGAGAGAAAGGCCTGGATACTTTGTGTGCTGAGTTTCCTCTCAGATTCTTAATTCAGAACGGAGATGCAGAAACAACTCACTTATTGAAGAGTAATAAAAGAGAGATGAAGAGTTTTATTGTAACCGCTGTAAAAATGTAATATTCCGACACCTTCTCCCCCAGAAGAGTGCCTCACCATTTTACAACCGTTCCTATGCTTCAGGAGATCTTTACAAACGGGGATATCATAGGCTCAACTGTTGAATACATAGAGAGCTTCCTCACCAACGCGGTGCTTACATTGGCCACATCATGAATGACGGTTACAGGGAGACCGCAGAGAATAGCAGAACAGGGACAGCAAACTACCCTGGGAAACAGTCACCATGCCAACCAGGCACAAAGCAGCCGGACCAGTTAACCTATCCAGTGAACTGCTACACCCTGGGGTACTGCTTGGTAATGACATCTTTTCCTGCACATCTTGAGCTCCGTCCCACTACTCCTTTCTGTGTTGATCTTGCCGGGTCACTGAGGGATGCTTGGGTTGGGAGATGCCGCTCAGTGTGTACTCATGCCAAAAGATTGCAGCACAAACTCAGCCGGTGCTGTCTCTTTCATTTATTCAGATTGCACTTGAACAAGCAAGAGGCAAGCATGATACTGGGAGGAGGGCGCCTATTGGAAAGACCACTAGCTTAAAGGTCACACATCATGGGACATCTACCGGGATTGGAAGGCATGGTAAAGTGGGAAAACCTGGGGAACGAGCGATGTTAACGTCTTACAAACACAATCTCAGACATATCCTGACATGCATGAGAATACTATGGTGGTATGCCAGTTCTAAGAAAATACAAATTTTAATCCAAATCAAATTGAGCAAAAAAGCTGTTGACTTCTGGTGTCACCAATAAATATGAGGTAAATTGTACGGCATGTTTAGCACATCTATCTCTCATTCATAAGGATCCAGGGTTGAATTTTTGTTTGGGCCTTTCCATGTGTAGTTTGAATATTCCTGCATCCCTTGTGTGTGGCTTTCTCCAGAAACTTCGACTCCCACACACGTTCAAAAACATGCGATGTCAGGTTAATTAAAGACAGATTTGATGATAGGTGTTTTTTTGGCATGAACGGGTGTTTGTCTCTATATGTGCCTACAGTAATGGCAAATCTTCCCAACGGGAGATTAGCAGTGGGTTGTTACATTGCGTGGTCCAGCTGACCTGGTAGGAACTAGAGATGGTAGAGCCAATCTGTAACCCTTTATTGGGAAATGGGCATTAATCTTGTTAGTTCAAGTGATTTATCACAGTCGAAACATTCTGCAACGCACAGACACCATCTTCCTTTATTCCTGCATGCATGAACTGATATGCCTGTCTCAGATCTTCTCCTCTGTTATGGATGGGCTGGATTACGAGAGCCTGGTTTATCTAACAAAGTTTGAAGGCTTAAAGGAATGTGTTGAGAATGAGGGAATAACCAAACAATGTATTGTCACCGAGGTACAAACGTCCAGTCTCGTCTTGTCTAAATAAGCAGAGGATTGAAACAAACGCTCATCTTAAGTAATTAGAGCCAACACATTGCAATGCTATTTTATGTGCCCAAATGCATCAGTTTGCTTAAATGACTGAGCATTGCATCAGGCATGCAGATTGGGTTTGTGCTTTTGTGTGTGCCCATGTGTGTTCTGTGGCTATGCCAACGGGCTCTTAGACACTGGTGAAGATGGTGGTTGGTGGTGGTGGTGGGGGTGGGAGGGGGCAAAACGTTCTTTGAGAATGGGATTTAGTAAAACGCAGGCAGCTCCGGCGTAGGTGCTTCAAAGCAGCAGAGTCTGCCGCTAAGATTGCGTGCACATGTGCATGTGTGATGTATGATTTTTCATGGATAAGCCCATTGCTACACCCAGAGTTCACAGGGCCAGCCTGCCACAGTAGTACCACACACTGACTGAACATGCATCAAGCCAAATAGATTACTGTGTGTAAGTGTGTGTGTGTGTGCGTGTGTGCGTGCGTGCGTGCGTGCGTGCGTGCGAGCGAGCGAGCGAGTGAGTGACACACATGGTGTTTGGAGGCAATGCCATAGTGTTGGGTTTTACACTTCACACCGCAGTTTTGGCCATATGGAATTTTATGTTTGATAGACTTCTGATCCTAACTCAGAAGGCAGACAATTGCTTGTTGTCCCCGCAACAGCAACAAGGAAAATAGGCGTGAACATTCAGGCTTTTTCATTTAGGCAGTGTGAAAAGAGTTAGTGACTGTCTGCTTTTAAATTTGCGCTTGGAATACACTTCTTGCAAATTGACATGCATGGAGATGAGTTGAGGATTTATAATTTGATGTGAAAATTAGTTCTCAAAATTTGTGCAGCGACAAGGACTGAATTTTATGATTTTCCCGAAGAGAACGCTTTCTACACCGCCCGGAGACCGAAAAAGGATGAGAGTAAAATGAAGGACTCTGCCAAGATGCCAAGCATAAAATTTCATCAACCAGAAGACTTTACTGCTCGGGGCTCTTTCCCCATGGCAAACAGGAGAGGCAGGCGAGCGCTACATCAGGAAGAGGAATAGATTTATGAAGTGTGATGCTCTTCTTTTAACCCCAGCATTTTGTCAAAAGTGAGAAGAAAACATTAAAAGGGCTACAATCAATAGTGCAGTTGTCCAGCCCATACGTATGAGTGCATCACTTAACTGAAACATTAGCCGCTGAAGCAATGACAGACGTGTTGCTGATGAAATCAGGGGCTAGTGAGCACCACAGCCTCGCTTTGAATTCATCATTCACGGGTCACGAGCGGCACACTACCCAAGCCAAGCTCAAAGTCAATATTAATGAGAGGAGACACGCTCCAAATGGAGCTGGTGACAGCACGCGCAATAGCCGCCTTCGTTGCCACTATCTGCCCATCAGCGGGTGAGCGAGGCCGCGCTGGAGATGAGGTTTCAAACAAATGCGGCGAGCATGTATGACTTGGCTGTCGCTGCATCTACAAATACCTCAGAGAGATGTCACAGTAATGGAATTTTTGTTTGGAAGGATGGTGGCAGAAGTGAAGAACGGAGCAGATACACAAGAATACGGGCTAAGCTGTCAGCGCAGATATGAAATGGGACTGAAGATTATCAAATCTAATCCTGCAACTGGTGAAAAGACATCAGGGCTACAATTTTTACTTCATGATTTGTGGACAGCCAGGTAATTATTATACATTAATGTAACGCTGGGGTTTGATTTTTTTTTCCCAGCGTTTCTCGGATGGTACCGTGGATAAAGGAATAGGCAAAGAACCTAGAACCAACATTGACAGAACAGAATTTTCATGAAAATACACCACAGAAGTCTTAAAACTTGGAGCGCATACAACAATATTTCATGGTGTCACACGAGTTACAATACCTCATAAGACTTGGAGAACAGCATTTTACTTTGTACAAGCACAGTTGCCTACCTTTTGAACTTTTGGGGCACGTCAGGCTCATGTTTAACAGTTAGGCATGGTTGAATTTTAAATATTAAGAATTTGAAGGTGTTTGAGATTGAAGGTTTATGATTTGCTCATCGGAAAACTGCAACCTTGTCAGAGGCGTAAGGCCCTGTGAATGATGAACATGCATAAAGGTGCATTCAACTTGTTGTGCGCCACCGGCAATAACAGGCGTAACAGCCGCGGGTTCTATAATCATCACCTCCGAAGAAAGGTGCATCTGGGTTGGGAGCAGGAAGTAACATCAGCTCAGTCAGCCTAAAACAATCATCACATTCACAGGCCAACAATGGAAGCAAGTGCTGTGGTAAATTGGACCCATATAAGCCTCATAAAACATTCCAGATAATGCTCATCTGCTTATTGGGCAGACATAATGAGCTTTATCGCATTGTAAATGCACACACAATTGGTAAAATGCAACAAATGCACACGTGCAGTGAGGTGTAAAGTGTCTCCTAGAACAGTAGATGGGCGTTCACTCAAGTAGGATTTAAACACCGGCAGAGATTACCACAATTAAAGTCAAGCTTCCAGTCCTTGTCTCCGAATCTGTTTATTTTTTGTGGCATTTTTAATGAAGGAATTACAGACATCCCTGACATCCTGTCAAGTGTTCCCTAGTGGAACCCTAACAAGCTACCTGAACTTCTCAGTGGCAACACCCACTTTGACAACCGTAAATCCCATGCATGAATTATTGTTTTGAGGTTTTTTCACCCAGAAGAGGAAAACTGCAATGGCAAATAAACAGGTGTATGAATATTAATGTCACACTTAGCAAGAGAACAGGACTTGACCTTCACTTCCACTGCAGTTGTTTGTTGACAGGGAAGTGGGACGGATTTGAGATGAGAGGGTTGGATAGGAATTAATGGCTGTTTAATATTGGATTGCATTAAGGTGCGCTTGTTGAACGCCGGGCATGAAAAAAACAACCAAATGAGATCAAATAATGGGAGAAAGTTGGCCAAACAAAATGCTTAGAAACAAAAGCATTTCAAGACTTTAGGTTACAGAGTACACTATTCAGTAAAATACAATGTATCCTGACCGATTGGAAACAAAGACAAATTGTGCATATGTGTGGTGTGTGTGTGTGTGTGTGTGTGTGTGTGTGTGGGGGGGGCATATTGCCACCATACACTTGAGTTTTCACTTCTGTGAGCAGACGTATAGAATATTTCTCTGTGATAAATTCGAGTTGATGTCATTGTGACTTTTAAAGGTAGGAATACTGATGCAGTCCAAGAAAATAGATAAATTGCCATTCCATTGAGAAAGGAGCACGGTTAAATTCATGTTTACATGCATCTTTGTCACATGCTAAAAAAGTCATTTAGCAAGCTATTGACCTAAACGTCAATATTGAGTTCAAATGAAACTTTAAAAAATGCCTGTGTGCCATTCGGGGCGTTCAATTTTTGCACTGCACGCTCAGCTATACCCTAAATCAAACTGGAGGAAGCTGGGGACTAAAGCAGCGCTTCCCGATGCACTGCAGGCTGCAGGCTGCCAGCTTTTAATCAACACTTCATTGTGTAAGCTTACATCCTCCTGCTAGCTGAAACCTCAATATGTGCTTATATTCCAATTTCAGAAAAATAAAAACAGCAATATTATAAGCCTATGTATGTGAAAAGAAGACAGGTGGTTGCAGGGTAGTAGATCTTTTGAGACTTGTCACGGTGTTGCGGTTTATGAGCCCGTGACAGGCGACACACGCCCATCCACATCAAAGTTTATTACACTTCATCACCTCCCCACCTGCACTGTAATGACATTTAGCCAATCCTATATATGTATATATTAAAAAAAAGAAATCCCAGGAAACCCGTGGGTGTAAATCAATGCCTCCCCACCTCTCCAGCTGCCACTCACATTTATTATTCACGCGTCTGCATCATAATAGAGTATACGAGACAAGCTGATGCGCAGATATGCGTGTGTGTGTGCCTGCCAAAAATGTAGCTTGTGAGATCAAATGAAGAAAAAGAACACACACAAACAATATACTCTAAAACCCAACCCAGCCGTATGCAGATCATTGAGAATTGTTGCTGACAAATGCTAAGATCACACTTTACTGCTTACATACAATGTAAATTATGTGTACGGTGTCTCTAAGTGTGTATAAGTACCAGAGTGAATACGTAAGCATCGACAATGTGTGCGCGTATAGCCAAGATATGAAGTGATGGATTTGGTGAGTGGTATTTCTTATAGTCTGTGCCTGCCCTCTAGAGGTAAGCTGTACGAAAAACAGAAACATGAAGTCTCACTAAAACAAGCAGCATCAAGAGAAGTCGGTCCATTCAATCTCACAAACAGCATCAACAGAGGAAAAAAAAACTGAAAATTCTAGATATTTCCTACTAGAGGTTTATTTTCACATTGAAATGAAAGGAGGCAGTACGGTGCACTAGTGGTTAGGATGAAAGTCCTCATAGGTTTCAATGGAAGTATGTATTATTGTTTGTCTATCCAGTATGTGCCCAGTGATTGGTGTACCGCGCCACTTGCCCAAAAAATAAGCAGGCTCCAGTTCACCCAGGACCTGAAGAAGGACAAGCACTATAGGAAATAAATGGATAAATGACATTTTAGTCCTGATAAAAAAAAAAATGAAATCTATAACATAAATATAAAACATCCATAAAATATATATATATATACACAATCTGAATAGTTTCAGATTGACTCAAATGTGAACACTGCCTGCCTACTGTTACTCCACTTGCAGAGCTGAATAAATAAACCATTACGATTGGTCTACTCATGAGAAATGTGACTGCTATGTGTGTATTGCCCGCGTGCATACATTTACTACCCTAATGACCAGAAAAGACGTGCAAGTATATTTGCCAGATTTCTTTACATTATTGGCAACGCAGATGAGCCAACAAAACACATCACCCATGACATTAACAAGAATTGATTTTGTTGCAGGGAACTAAATCATGTCACAAGTTCAATCGTGTTCTCATAACAAATCAGTTAAACCCAATGTATGCAAATCTGAACGATAATAATATCAATATTAAAGTAGCTCCCACCGTGTGACCGAGGTCGTGGTTACGATTATGCAAAATGCTGCAAGTAACACAACAAATTCACAGCCATGATGGCAGCCCGACTTCAGTCTTGCCGTGTGATTGCTTAACAGTCGGAAAACTAAAATTGCACGTCTTTCAACCCGAGCAATTGACTGAATTGGTTCATTTCCCACAAAATAGCACGGAGCAAAGGCACAAACGAGCAAGCAATGGAAATGTTGACAAACAATGAACGCAGCCTATTGATAGCATTGGAAAGAGGCTACGTGCACAACGCAGTCGTTCCATCACGAAAGGGAGGAACATACAGCGCTATTCCCCATTGGTTAAACAATAGCAGGCAAAGTGTCTTGTCACTGCATACCAAAAAAAAATGACTGCACTGCATGAGTCTTTGAATGAGCTCTTGAAAGAAAACAGTCGGTTTCCTGTCAAGGTGAACATCCTGAAATTATTAGCATTATTTACCGCGCTTACGCGCCGCAGAGGGGAGTGAGGCGACAAACAATAAACACTTGAAGATTGCATCTAAAAGGTGAAATATATCCCGTATCTTTGTGTGGAACCGCTGCGTGATTTTCCTACGCACTGAAAACTGCACAGGGAAATTTGTTTTGGAGAGAGAATGTGGGGAGGGGAACGCAACATTTTTGAGTCTACGGTATATCCTACGAGGACATCTTTTCTGGCCTCCACGGCTCTTAACACGTGTTATATGGACGGTCAGCTAGATGCTAGTGCTTGCTCTGTTCTGGTAAAAAGAAGAATCAGCTTATTAAAAAATGAGCTCGGGAGGAAGCGTCGGTGCTGCACTTCCCACTTTACCAAGCTAATTAGATAGTTGGGCCAGTAGCCGGTGTCAATGGGGGGAAACAACATATTTCACCCTGTCAGCTGCTACCGTTGACCCCGGCTCAACTTTGCAGAGTCCGTGCCCTGTAATGCCAGAGTGAAATCGGCTTCTTATGAATAACTATGAGGCGGTGTCATCAATTAGCCTACGGGTTAGCTGATGATTCACAAAAGAGGTGACCCATTTTGTTACAGAAGAGTGAATGCACTAGTTGAACGTCCTATTGTAATACAATCTACACAGAGAAAAATATAAATCAGGTAATTTATCAGTCAGGGGTTGATTAAGGCCTATCTTTTTGTCTTTTGATCTGAAACTTTTATTGAATCAGAAATTTGCTGGGTGAACTATCATAATTTCTTGACAATAAGTCGCACCCGAATATAAAACGCACCAGCTAAAATTGGGGGAGAAATCCTGTTTTGTTCATAAATAAGACGCACTGGACTATGCTGGTGTGTTAATGTTTCATTTCCATATTTAAAAGAAGATGCACAAATCATGCAATATCAGAAAACCCATGAAAAATCCATTGATAAGCCACGTGGGACTATAAATCGTAGGGTTCAAAACTTGTGCAAAAGGTAGCGCTTCATAGTCCGGAAAATACGATAATCCTAATCGACGTTAAAGACTGATGATATCTTTGCGACTAGGTTGGTCTGTTTTAAACGGAAAAGGCTGGAAATGAAAAACAAAGGTGAAGAAACAAAGCAATAGGCTAGCGAGTTCATTGTTGTTGTCTGAACTTGGGTCTTTGTGAGACAGGATGACATCTCACATTATTTAACTCTAGTTACATTATTGCATGTAATGCATTCAGAATCTCAACTTCACTTTGCCAAGATGATAATCTGACATTAAAACAGCAATTACTGCCAATTCTTTTCCCCTGACATTTAACTCATCTTGCCTTCCAGATGCAATCACAGCTGACAACACCTTCACTCCCACCAAAGAAATGGCAAAGGCAGCAAAGAGGGTCTTCATAACAGCCTTCAATCACGGAATGCCTTCTGGTACCGCATTTCTGACTGTCCCGTCATCACAAGTGTGTGATGATGGCATTAGGGTGCATTCGTCACATCCAAATTTGTAATCAACAAATAGGCATCAGGAATTGATACGTTGCAGCAGCTCATCAAATGGTAGCAAAGGCAACTGAAATGCAGTGCAGAAGGAGGAGCGGAGGAGACTTAGGATCAATTAGGAAGCAACGGCCACGTCCAGACGCTACATTTAATCTTCTAATGCATCGGCGCTAAAGCGTGGAGAGCGACATTTGGCAGCATCAAGGAGGAATCGATCCTTTCCGCACATCTCAACACCAGCCTGTGCTGTGCCATTTCAGCAGCATTCCACACGTGATGAACGTGGAGAGCCGAGATCCGCTTAATAAGTGAACTCTATTTGATGTCAGCCTTAGGGTGAGAGGGAAACATTTTAATCTTTTCAAGTACGTTTTAATACATCTCAATACTTGGTTGATTGTGGCTGGAAGAGCAACATTTTGGAATGAACAAGACATACTCAGTTTGGAGCTGTCAGTTTTATACTTCAAAATTGTATGGCGGCAACCAATGAGGACTTTAAGGCAGCTGGTGAGCACATTTAACTCTTAACCTGTGTGACGATGGCAGCTTGGGTTCGATACTCAAGCAGAACTGCACCGGACAACTGTCACATGCAAATACATGACTTGACTCTATGCCAATACATGACTTGACTCTACACAAAAGAAAACATGACACGAAATGATGAAAGACATCTCGCTAGTTTGTCTTCTGTCCTGAGAGGGCCCTGTAGATGTACTTCAATCTAGGGAGACAAATTTTATGCTTGCGACAAAGGGTACAAAAACAGGACACTCCATCTAAGTGGACTGTAGTACTACAGTTAACACAAGCCTCTGGGTTTACATCTGTCGTTTCTAGCCATATAGCACCAAATAGTACAGACAAATCAGCTCAACCGATGACTGAGCAGAAGTGGTTTATGTCAACACCGATATTGGTTTGATGTGCTTTGAAAACCAGCTGACGAGGCATTGGGTACGAGTACTCAATGCCAAGTAGAGTTGAGTCTAGGCTCATAGTTACTTTGTTTACTACATTGTTCCATTGTGTGTAGTTTGTTCCCCAAAAGAGGTTACGAAAGGTCGCGTCTGCTATTTTGCCAACAACAGAAAAAAAAAAGTGTACCACTCCAAAGTGAACCACCACATCCTGTATAACTTGGTGGAAACATGAGCACCATGCTTACCAAGGAGTCCTTATCAGTGTTGTCCATGCGGAGTGTGTGGCTCATTCAATTAATCAGGCATCACTTTAACCAACAGTCTCACTGACAGGAGACCAAATCACAAGCAGGAGAGAGCTAAAAAGCCATTCCTGACATTCCTATTCGGCGTCCCTTGCACTAATGCACTGTGGCACCATTTTAACTATCCAATTCCAAGACCTGGACCCCCACAGCTTACACAGTCTCACTGCTTCTTTGCCAGCCAACATGCCGTAGCATTCATTATACCCCACACCTCTATCAAAGGGAGGAACAGAGCCGGCCGCTCCGTCTCATGTCAGAAACTTGCCTCTAAGGAATGGCCAAGAGACCACAGACTTAGTGGGAAAAAAGAGAGAGAGTGTGTTAAAAAATAAATAAATATATATATATATATATATATATATATATATATATATATATATATATATATATATATATATATATATATATATATATATATATATATATATATATATATATATATATATATATACATTGAGTGTGTTTTTAAATAATGATGAAAAATATTCAAATTGATCTTCAAAGACATCTAGTACATCTAAAAGGTTAACATTAATATACTCGCATGTATACTAACTTGCCTTTTGATGACAGGCGACATGGCCATGTTAGCTAAATCAGTCAACATTGGGGTCGCAATATCGGATAGCAGTATACACATTTATTGTGTGATTCAATTTCCATGCATTTCAATGGAGAAAAGTGATGTAACCTACAAATTAAACTGAGTCAAATACTTGGTCAAACAGCGGCTCGAACTGTAAGTCAAGGTACCACTGTACTGAAACAACACTAGGATACGCCACAATTGAATTGAACTCAACCTGAGGAACTCAATGACACCACAAACTCCTCCAAAAGCTCAATGTAGTCAATCGCCTCAATGGCTGTATTACTAAACCGCGAGGCATGCAGGTATTATATTTCCTCTGTGAGCGTGTGCAACCATCGGTGAAAGGAAAACGGCATCCGCTGACAGACTAAAAATGGGACCTGAGCAGTGAACCTGAAGAGTGACTGGCTGTGCACATGCGGAGTGATGGACAAGCTTGTAGGCGGGCTCCATGCTTGCCAACATACTTTGCTTTCTGAATGGTGTCAGGGACCAACATAGCTGTAAAAAATGCTGCATGCTGCTGAGATGTTATAACCAATAGAGTGGAACCAACAACTTCTCACACACCACACCACATCATACCACACACGCACACACACACACACACACACACACACAAACAAACACACACAGTTGCGACTGTGCAATGTGATGATTAAAAAGTTGAGAGTAGAAAAGAAAATGTAACGGAAGAGGCAAATGATCAATGATACTGTGCAGAAGTCTCTCTTTGTACATATATATTTGGGAAACGTAACGCTCAGAGCTTTAGTTTATTTTGTAAACAGCCAACTGTGAAATGAATCACCCAAAGAAGTAAAAATGGAAGAAAGAAATGAAGCCGTTCCCCATTTTGCTGCTATAAAATACTTTTTTTTAGGGGGGGGGGGGGGGGCAATGTGCCTGTGGGGATTTTTGTCAGGTTGGACCAAAGAGACGTCTGCTGGATCTGCTCCAATCGCAGTTCCAGTTCATCACCAAGGTCTTTAATGGTCTTGAGAGCAGGACACTCGTCAAGTTCTTTCACACGAGGGCAGCCTTTGCGAGCAACGCTTGGCGAATATAAAACTGTATGAATGTAGGAGGAAAAAAAATCCACATAAGCCAAGATTCTAAGCCAATACTTGTTTCATGGGAGGCAGGCATTAGAACTACCCCACCCCCATATTTTGGAATTTTGTATTCTTGCGTAATGCTCGTGTCCACTTTGCTGCCGTAAAACCTGAATTTTCCCCGGGGCACTGTTAAAGTTCTATTCTATTCTATTCCATTCTATTCTATTAAGAGGTAGGTATGCAATAGGAATTATGTCCACAAAGTTGTAGTATGTGAAGTAATAAAAAATAAAGGGAAAAGAACAGCACTTATTGACTTTTCAACTGCCTGAATGTGCAATAATTATGCAACCTGTGGGTTTGCAGTGATTTTGAGCCTCCTAGCAAACTTTCTGCTTTTCTTTTTTCTGACAGTATGTGTCAGGGCATGGGCAATAAAAAGGAAACACTAACGGAAAATCCGAGCAGAAGTAATAATGTATAGGCAATGTCAACAAGAGGACTTTAGAGCACCAGTTCCCAACCTTTTTTGTGCCACGGACCGGTTATATATCAGACAATATTTTCACGTACCGGCCTTTATATAAATATATAAATAAATAATACATTTATAATAAAAACCGCCTAAAAATAAAACTCACCATTAAGTATCTGCGCCGTAGCTTTGCGGGCTTGACTGGGGAAACATATTACGTGACCGGAACGAGCGTCTTGACCGGAATTAATTGATTGTCGATAATAAAAAAAATAAAAAAAGTTGTTGTTTTTTTTCTGTGCGGCCCGGTACGAAATGACCCACAGACCGGTCGGTCCGCGGCCCGGTGGTTGGGGAACTCTGCTTTCGAGGATTTACCACCAAAGGTCATGAGACAAAGCATATGTATTGTTGGGCTTATTTTTAATATTCATAAAATTCAATCATTTCTTTTGATTGATTATTTTTTAAAGTATCTAATATCTAATCAACTATATAAGGGAAATTGTAAGGCAAAAAAATAAAATAATACAGGATAGCACTTTTATCACATCAGTGGCCAGCAACAGCACAGGGACTACCCACGTTGTTGGAAAACAGCCTAGCACTGAATGTAATACAATGCATGACACACTTAATGTATGATTTCCTATTAAATTCTCAGGGGAACACGCCGCAACATGTAATATTCAAAATGCCGCTGGGCTGTGTGGTTTAGCGGGCATATAATGGGTGAAAAGTGTAAAATGAGGGATGTGTGGAGCGTGACTGTGTGTCCAAATGTCATTGTTAACTTGCAATTTGAGAGTGCACCGAGTAAGATACAAATAACAGTCCCTGTGTGTCCAATCTCAACTCTGGCAACCCAATTAGAGGAGTAACAGGGCCAAAGACTTTCTTCTGGCAGACTGCAAGAAAGTCGTTTACAGACCCCCATCTGAGAAGGACAGTGAGGGGGCACATTGCTCAAATTTATATCGAAACTACTACAGCAAAGTTGTAAACATGCAATACATATTTTAGCCGTAACTTTATTACGCTGGCGGATTAATTTATTCTATTGTATGTATGTAAGAAAGTAACATCCATTTTCAGTGGGGTGCAGGTAACACATATTGATCGGACCTACCCACAATGTTGGAGAGCAGAGACTTGATTTTTAACCATTTTCATTTATCATTTAATACACTTTCCTTAACAAAAAAAACATTCAAATTTGGCAGGATTACTAAAATTCTTCTGTGTGGTGTGTGAAATTTAAAAGACATTTATTTTCATTTTATAGGAAGTGAACCAATGCACAAAAATAGACATGCTTCATTTACAGCATTTCGTCATTGTTATAAGGGACACTTTTTGCAAAACATTTTCATTTGTGCCTCAGTATGTGCTCTAAATGTGACCAATGACGTCTTTAATTATGGCTTTCTTTCATCACAATTACTTAAAATATAAGATTTAGTGGGAAAGCACAAGAGGAAAAAAAAGACACTCATTAAATTGTTAGCAGTACATCCTTAAAAGCTAATGAAAGAATCACACATGAACAGTATATCTGGTGGGCCCCAAGAAAGTTTGCTTTTGATTTTCCACTGATGAGCAAAAAAAGTATGTTAAAAGCTGTAATGTTGCTTTTTCTAACTGCTGATTCCACAAAGCAAAAAAAATATTATTCTGCTGGCGATAATAGGGGGGACGTGCTTGAACAAATCTATTGAGTGTTTGGTCAAAGTAATTCAATTCAACGCTGTCGTTTTGAATACCCGGAAATTGATTCAATGTATGACGGTTATAAAATGTAACAAGGCCGTGTCATAAAACCAACCTGCATGAAACACAAAACCACATTAATTTGATTTTAACATCACGTCTCACGTCAGCAACATCCCAGACAGGGAAAAAAAAATCCATGCATTCTGAAGGTAAAACAAGAAAGATTTTAAGATAAAAGATTAACAAGACAGGGTTAAAAAAAAAAAAAAAAAAAAGGAGGATGTGTTTACAGAAGACCTGTTAAGTCTCCTCGATTTAGTTTGATTTCAAATAAACTTCTACTGCAAACCCCCAAAAGGCTTGATTGAATCTAAGAAACTGGAAACAGATAAAGGTAACTTTGCTTCAACCATTAAACTACTAACGTCTGAGATAAAGGCAAACTAACTAGCAGCTTTTAAGTGCAGAAATACGTAGTTCCTCACACTGGGGCTTTTATTAGCTTAACTGCAGTAAATACCCAGTGTAGGGACCAGATCTACTCGGGTGATCAGATGGGCTCGGGGGCCTGCGCCTCGAGGTGACGCCACGCTATATAATTGGTTCAAATACACTACGTGACGTTTAAGATTGTGGTTGGTCTGTTGTGCAAAAAATGGATTGTAGTTAAAACATTTTGCAAAGAAAACAATGATTACGAGGAATTTGAATGTGAATGTGCACTGTTTGCACAATGTGCAACAACATAAACCTGTTTAGTTTGTAATTCTAAAAGAGGGACTGGGTCTGGCAAAACAAGTTTGTCTGTGATTATTTGTTTTATTGATTCTTTCGCTATTTAAAAAAGAATATTTGCAGCCACAGCTGGTCGCGTCAACTTGTAATGAATGAGGTCAGTTAACGAAATATTGTAACCTGTGTGGTAGCGCTTAAATACATTGTTTGAAAGAAGACTAGAACAAGTGTTCTTCATGTTCCTTTGGCAGTCAGTCCAGCGTGTTAATGATTAAACGGGTGCACCAATGGCCAAAGCCTCCTCAATCATACCGCTGCGATGTATAATTCAACGAGAGCTGCCAAGTCGCTCGCTACGTGATCCTCCTGTTTTATCCACATCTACGCGGTCTGTCTGTGTGACTCTTTCCTCTCTGACTGAACTCGTCAACAGACGCTCCCTGGGCCACCGCATAATTCATCACGGCCGTGTGTTAAATTGCGCAGCCACTTCAAATTCGATTCGCAAATGGCAATTGGGCGGTCGCCTTGCTTCAAATGGCACAAAGGTGCGGGATGAGGAGGTAACGTCGCAGAAAAGCCTGTTTGATCATTCTGCCTAATTAAGTGCGTAACAATACCCAAGTTGTTTTGCTGGGAATCGGTCGGAGAATATGCTAATAGGCCCCACTGCCATACACTTGAATGCTAAAGGATGAAAAAAAGAAAAGTTGAATGTGGTGCTTTCTTGTTTTGAATTTCAAAAAGAAAGTAATTCTCTTTATAACCCCAGGCATGAATTGTGCATATTATAATCAATTATAGAGATCTGAATAGCAGATTTATCTATAGAGAGAACATCTGGAGATGAGTACTTCAATGAGACTTTTGTATCAAAAAAAAAAAAAAAAAAGGAGCAGTGGGGGCAGGGTGGGGCTTCACAGTGGAAATGAAAATTTTGCAAACGAAAGCAGAGCGTGAAGACACACAGGGTTAGGGTTGCAATTAGGACAGAGACGGCGGCGCACAACATCCTGATTGATGGCGCCGGGCATTCACAAACGCGCAGCTAGCACAGGAGGATGGGCATCCATAAAGTACCACACACATGCTGGGAGACAATAATAACGCCAGCATGTCCACACACACATACACAGACACACACACACACACACAGACTTATATAAGCACACGAAACATCAACAAAGAAACGATGAATCCCGCTCACTTTGCTAACTTTACTTTCCACACAAGTACAGAGACACACACCACCGAATTTAATAAGGAGAGTTACTTTTTGTCTCAGTTTCTTCAATCCTCTAGGTCGCGTCTTACGCTATACGAACCCCTCAAAACAATGAGTTATCACTTCTCCAAGTACTTGTGATCCTTAGGAAGATAACGGGCGCATAGGAAAGGATCAGACCGCAGCATTTTGTTTTGATTTTATCCCGACTTTTTCTGCCCTTTTGGGCTCATCTGCATGTTGGTGTTCCTCTGGGGAATGTCATACATCAGTGTGTCGCTGTGGCTATACGGCGCTCAAGGCGAAAAGAGCAACTGACAAAGGCACTTTAATGTTGGCGCATTCGCTGTCTTGGTGAGCTTCTGTTCAATAATTCAATTGACAGACTCCAGGTGGCGGCCAGGTTAGCTTTACCTCTTATCCATCTACGTAAGTACGCAGGGACGCAAACACGTTGCATTAAGTCAATCCTTTAACAGCCGCTGCCAAAGTCCAGGCTGAACCTTTTCCCCAAAACACTAATCAGGAGTCCTGCTGGGTCTGCAGATAGAAGCACAGGCATTGCAACTCCCTTTGCCTTCATGTTGACTCTCTGGGGAAGGGGGGGGGGGGTCGAGGCACCGAAGTTGCCCAAGTTTTCTCAGATGTGATGGAGTGCTTGAGGAATAAAATAGCAAAAGACTGGGAGGCAGTGGCACTACTGGTAGAGCTCCCAAACACAAACAAGTACATCTGTCACTGCATCTACACTTTAAGGCCACCAGCTGGAAAAACCCCACTGCGTGCTACGACTGCAGAAGGTGCAGTTTTTAAAAAAGTTTTTAACTTCACGCTGAAGTCCGATGGACAGCGGTTGGAGAAATCTTTTCAAAACATGACTTTAACCTGAATAACCAATTAATGAGAATAGAGAACTAAGCTCAGACCACAACAGGAATGTATCCCTTCACTCCTCATTCTTTAACTAAAAACCAACTAGACTTAATCGCAAATCACCCCACAGAGAATAATTAATTGAAGCAGGCTAGGTTTGTAATACCAAATATGTTCTCAGTAGTCAACAACGAACCGCCTCACCCACACCGGCTAATCTAAAGTTTTCTCCAAAATCCTGATGGCCACCATTCCTCTCAGTTGACTACTACAGGTAGTAAACTGACCAGTAGAAAACTCTCAGAAAAACATAAGTAAAAAGCCAACTGATATGGTTTATTGGGTTATTTTTAATGTTTCTAATCATCATATCACATCATACTAATAACAGTACAGTTAATATTTCATAGTAGTTATAGTTTCATAGTATCAATAATTCAACAATTTGTTTTATTGTGCAAGTGATAAATACGTCATATATTCTATGTAATTATTGTAAACAAAACAACTAGTTTGAAAGTGACAATTGGTATGGAAAGCTTAACTGATGCAACTAAATGTATTCTGGTCGGTGGCTAGTAAATATTCAGGTGTGGCCAGCCCCCGGTGGCACCCCTGCCAAGATTCCGCGTATGCCATACGGTGGGCGTGAACCACTGTACACTCGTCAGCCAGGTCATAGAGAGATTTGAGGATACACAGAACTGACAAAGATACACATATTAGGGATGGGAATCTTCCTCATCAAAGCGATACGATACACATCCCGATACACTACCAACGATTCGATGCATTCACGATTCATGGAACTGCCAATGATAAGATGTGATACGATTCTCCCATCGGTGCCATACAGTACGATTTAATTTTAAAACAATGGGATCCAGTGCGATACGATACGATGCAACTGCATCTTACAGGTCGTATCGATTTTCCGATGCATATCGGTGAATCTTCCCAACCCTAACACATATCCTTGGTGACGTGCCTGTCAGTATCCTCTCAGATGCAATTTGTTCTCCCAAAGCTTAAACTGATTTACCACAATGGTGTGGTCACCTGAGTTTGTCTCAATTTTAGGCAATATTAGGTAGTGTACACACACTGTCACGTACACCTCAGGGAGCTCCTGTGGCTTACTTTCACATCATCATACGGTAAATAGTGAGTTAAGTCTGACATTTTACATTGAGGAGTAAAACACAGAATTCCTGTACAACCAATGATGGCCGCATGAAGGAAAAATTGATGCAAACTCCCTTCAGTGAGCAATAGGTTAAGGCTTACAAAATCAGTGCATAAGTACATAACCAACATTCTTTCACTCACACTGGCATGAAAGCATAAAAGAACACACACCACACACACTTGGGGAAGAGAATGGCAGAGCCAGCTTGCCATCTCTCAGTGGACAGGAGGAACACTCCTGCCACATCATCTCAGAGTGCTTTTCATCTCCGTGTGACAACATGTCAGCTCCAGTCCCTGTCACTACGCCACACTGCATTGATATTCACCAACTGTGCAGCAGCCTGGGACACAACACAACCAGGCCAAAAATATGACACTGGAAGAAGAACTCTAGCTACTTTGTCCATAACACGCACACACGCGAACACACATACATACATACATACACACACGCACGCACACACGCACATTCAGTCAGTCCAAATAAATGAATGAACCAACGAAAGAACGACACAATGAGTGAAGCACATCTCATGGACACACGCTTGCATAGATGTGCGCATATGGGCCAAGAATACAGCAAGTAAATTTTCACACCAAACACCTGCAACTAGGCTTACGTGTCTTACTAGGCAACACTTCTACCGGACAATGACTAGTTTGCCCTTCTGTCATTTCCCATCTGTTCCCTACGGAATTCAAAAAGTTTGCAAAAAATATGCCTCAATATCAATTACCAACCACATGATCTACTCCACAAATGTTTATTGACTTGGGGGGAGTTTTGGGTGTTGCTACAATCAAGTGCTGACTGAGAAGAATATACAATGAAAACCAGAAATTGAACTTATTTCAACATAAAGTGTCTCAGTAAAACATTAATAAACTGATTTTAAAACTAAGGTATAAAATAATCGTGGCTAAGCAAAGTGCTCAATAAGCATGGAAAATGACCCGAGAAGCTTGTATAAAACAGATTCATTAGTTCACAATATTATTATGGTGAAGGAAAGTAGTACACCTTGCTGTTGTGACAACCCTGCACAAAATATGCCAAATTCAACAATTCAATATTAAAAAATGCCATTTTCTTTTGATACTCAAATAAGATTTTTTACAAAAGCAATCATCAGAAAGTCTCTCTGCACTCATCCTTGATCAGTTTTAATTAATCAACGAATGAATCCATCAACCGGTCATTTTATTTATCCCTAAAGAGCAATTAAAACAATTTTTGATGATAAAATGGTTCTATACATTTAAACATTACCTACATTTTCTGTGACCTTTGAGGTAAAAAATGTAGGTCATAGTGTTTTTACATTTCATAGTGATTCATTTATTTTTGATAATTAGAACGTAAAGGGTGAGGTTTTTTTCATTTCCTACAACGAATTCTGAGTAATTCATCATTGCCTTGAAAATCAATACTTGCGCTGTACTCCCATTTTGATGTAGATAAAACTGGGCAAACCCAAAAGCAAATTGGCTTTCATTGGTACCCCGTTAAGATTTCAAACGCATGTGAAATTACATTTTTATTACCCAAAAGGATACACAGCAGTTTGCTCCTTGCGGATGCATCAATACCGAGCAAAGGATTGTTGCGGCTGTAATTTATTCCCCTAAGGCAAAGGGTGTGATTCGAGGTCTGGATATCTGTCTGCGCCTGTATGTGCATGTAACATGTCGGCTACTGTATAAAACATCACAGATGACGCAGAGATGCGATGAAACGGAATCGAGTGCATAGTTGAAGTCCAAATATATTGGCCGCGCTAGCCCGGCTGTCACGCCAACACAAAACAAACTCGGTGAGGAGAGGATGCATCCAGTGGAGCAATTAAATGTCCCAGTGTGTGTCTGCATAGTGGACAAACAATCAGGCGGACTGCAGGAACGCTACTGAAAAGAGGAGGAAGCGTGGATTAATCCGGCCGAGTGTCAGGGCTGGACGGCCGCTGCAGCAGCCAGGACTTCGGTGCTTGTTAAAGTTGATTTATTAGACCACTGTTTACTCTGGCTTTCCCTGGCAAGGCAAGGTCAACAATAATGGTCTTCTGAACGTGAATAAATCTCAACCTGGCTACATGGCGCCCACTGTTGAAATTTGCACTAAACCTATACACCTCTCATGAACAAGTTATCTTTCTGAGTAGGAAACATTCGGGAACACTTTGCAATTACCTTTTTTTTTTTTAAGTTTATT
Source organism: Syngnathus leptorhynchus (assembly GCF_054491065.1). NCBI lineage: Eukaryota > Metazoa > Chordata > Actinopteri > Syngnathiformes > Syngnathidae > Syngnathus > Syngnathus leptorhynchus. Next base: position 12,947,002 of record NC_141196.1, on the reverse strand, counting down.
ACTTCCTTCTTTGCGCCCTCAGTTCTAGGAATAGTTGATGCTACATCTGTTCAAGCATGTGGGAGTCAACAACCATTAAATCAATTAAAGGCTTCTTTTTTTCTTTTTTAAATGTAAGGGTGGGGAGCAATCCATTTGCTCGCTATTAAAACACTGCATTGTTTTTGCGTTAAAGGTTGCCAAGATTGCACTCCTCGCTTTTTCAAAATCACGGAAGAAGCAGACTGGAATACACTTAATGTATATTACGTTATTCATTTTCCATTGTTTCAGCGCGGCATGTCTTCAGGTGAAATTAACATGAATTTATTTATTTATTTATTTATTCGAATGATGTTTCCTGCAGAATTAAACAGAAAGCAAATGAAATGGGTAGATGACAGGTCAAGGTGGGCATGTTTGGAACGCTGTCTAATTCCTTTTGAACGCAAACCTCTTTCCACAATTCTTCCTGGATTTTTTTTTTCTAAAAAAATCAATAGGTAAAGTGAAGAAAGGATTCTGAATATTTTAATGAGTAATGTTTGCTTGCTGCTTGATGTACAGTGATGGTCACCAAGGATCTGCTACGGAGTTGTTGTAATGTGGTCATACTTGCAACATTGCTGCACTGATATATACAAAACGTCCGCAAGGAACAACTCAAGGCAAAGGCCATTTATTTGGACCAAAATGCAAGAACAAGGAAGGGTCCCGATAATGAGATGCCTGTCTTAAAAAAAGGTATCGCATCCTCGTGCTGCTATCAACACTGCCAGAGGAGAAATGATACTGTGGAATAAAGGTCATCATATCAGCTCATGTAACAGCTTCAAATGCCGGGATGTACTGCAACTGCGTTTGCTTGGAAACAACAGTATCTGAAAATACTGATGATTCTATACTGTATCGCACAGATGTGAAAGTCAAAGCCCGCTGGCATGGAAAGCTGCGTGATGACCCACTGGGATATATTTCAGCCAACGGTGGTGTGTCAGCATAGGAAAGATGGTAGCTGAAGTCACATCCATTTTACAGCAAGGCTTGGTTTCACGCATTAAGCGGGTGTGGTGTGTCACATTTACAAGACTATTTTCACTTTAAAACTAATTTGATGATGGCTGCAGCATGACTCAGGGTTTGATTTTTTTCTATTACATGTGTTGATAAATAAGTAGACCTTGAACCACATATTATGTGCGAGTACACTGTAAACATCAGACGATGCTCTTTTAGTCTTCACTTCTATATTTCAACTGATCTAAGCTGAGCCTGCCAACTAGGATATGTCTTTCAGAAACGCTACAGTAGATGTGTGACTATTTGCAATCTTTATGAAAAAGTCAGCCTGTTTTTTTTTTTTTTAAACCCCCTGCATTTGTCACTTTTACTGTAGCTAATGACACAGAAACATCACAAAGAAAAAGGAAAAAAAAATCTGACAAATGTATCCAAGGTGATTTGTCAAGATTCTGACATGCTGGTGCAGAGCTCAGCGCCAAGCTCTTTGATATTGTCATTAAGCCTCCTATGTGAGGTTGATAGCGGAAAACTTTAACTTCAGCGCCCAAACATCCCACACCCCCTTTTTTTCCAAATCACACAACAAAGTAATCCAGTTAATAACAAACACGACAGCTATTTAATATTCCCCCCGCAGGTGCTGAAATTTGTCTGCAATGCCTCAGAGACATACCGGTGAGATTAGCATAAACCTATGTACCAATATGCTTTGCTTAATTTTAAGAAACTAAGAGCTTCTGCCGGCAGCGTTCCTCCAAGCGCTAACACGTCGCACGTCGGTGCAATCTAATTCAACAGCCACCACTTGTGCTTCTATCTAAAAGCTCATTGTGTATTTAAATGCCCCTCAGAGGAGATAGCAAGCAAATGTAACATTTTTGCAATTATTTCATTTTCACCTGCTGAAAAATTAATGCCTTGGAGGAAAAACTTGTGAGGGTTGTTCTATTTAAATGAGGAACAGAAAAGTAGGAAAATAAGACTATTTATTTATAGACCATAGAGAAGTAATTGGGACAACATTCCTTTGATCAATCATTACGAATTCTGTCAATGGTGTGAAATTCATGCGTGTTTTTCAATCTTATCTTAAAGCAAGTGAAGCGAAATGAATTGCACTACTTGGGTGCAACCAGTAGAAGTGCTGCTGACTCAATCTCTGCTATTTTGCCATCTAAAAAAATCAGAATGTGACGAGCAGATATGGGGAGCTCTAAAGCTGGGCAATTAATCAAAATTTTAATCAAAATTTCAATTTTGCCTTCTGAAGAACAACGTGTGCAGGGATTAACGGCTATGATACTAAAGTGGGTGTCTTGAGCAATTCAGTTTTGGTAGGTGAATAAATACATTGTAAATATGGCGACTGAAATTTACATGTAGTTCAACATGGTGGAGGAGAGGTCAGCACCGTTGTCTCACACAAAATAGGCCTTGGGTGCCATTCCAGATCAGGTTTCCCACAGAAATAAAAACATGTTGGCTGCCCTCCCTTCCACAGGAGTGAATTTTAAAGAAATACCGTATTTTCTGGACTATAAATCACACCTGATTATAAAACGCAACAGCTAAAATTAGGGGATAATCTTGCTTTGTTCATATATAAACTGCGCTGGACTATAAAATGCAAGTGTTTTAATGTTTAATTACCATTTGTAAGAGAATATACACAAATAAGATTGTCAGGAAAGAGATGGTTCTTTGGGGACACATACCTTTTATTAACAGCGTTTATTGACAGAGATGAAGGAGCTCTGCAAACATACAATCATGTATAAATCTCAGCGACGACAATAATAAACTTAATGTGCAGGGAACACTAGCAACACACAACTAATAATAAATAAAATGAGACCACTTACAGTGGTAAAGTTGGCAATTTGATACAAGCTACACGCATAGCTCCGGAGAAGACATGACTGGGAAATAAATACTGAAAAAGGTGACGCAACAAGATGTCAGCAACAATAGCCCAGTGCGCTCTAACGGCCGGAGGAAACCTCTACAGTACACGAGTAGCTATATTCTTCCTTCGTTAAGAGCCAAATCGACTACCTTTAACTTAAAAGCAGCTTCATATGCATTTCTTTTGTCCTCCTTAATGAGGGTTTGTGTATAAAAGCTTCTTTCTCTTGTAATGTCTATCTTGATCTCGTTCTGTCGCTTCGTGTCAATTGTGCAGCACTATTTGCCTGGCGGACGGACATGCGATCAACACACCACTCTTCTCCCTAGTGACGATATGTCTGGTAAAATATTCCTCCGCCTAGCAAAGCAGTGCCGCACAACAGCAGTCCACAACCTTTTTACAAACATTGTATAGGTGTATAAGACATCACAAAAATCACAACAAATCCATAGATAGGCCGCACCGGACTACAAGCTGCAGAGTTCAAAGAGCAAAAATTAGTGACTTATAGTCCGGAGAATATGGTATACAAAGAATGGTCTGTTGCCATGGCCATGACATCAACAGGTGAGGTAACAGACAGTATTCATTTTAATGACATCGCTTAATTTTGGGAACGCTAGCCTTTTAAACCATGATACTTATAATTGTCATCTCCAATATACTTAACAGGGTGGAAAAAGCTGCATTGATTATAGAAATGCAATGAGGCAATATTTAAAGCACATGTAAGAGTATAACCGTAGCCCCCAGCAGAGTTTCAACAAGATAGGCCCTTAACAGATAATTCATAGTTCAATCAAGCTTTTTTATTCCTGCAACTAAAGTGAAGTGTTAACTTCAATTTGAGAACTTTCCGTGACCAAGAGTGAGCATCATTACGTTCATTTGATTGTGCTAAATCACACGGCTCCTGAAGTGAGTCACTTCAGGACGCCATCAAAAGTGCCACTCAGTCTGCTGGTTTTGATGAAGCTTTTGAAATGCCTTCACTCCATTAGGCAGTCAAAGAGATTGCATTTATATGTAGACAGAAAATCAAGTTGACTAATGATACTCTCAAAAGCAGCCTTTAACAATCATGCTTGCTAAAGCTGCGGTGAGAAGTACATAAACTCAGTATGGGGCATGCATATGTATGCTATTGTGCTATAATTTTATTAGCCACGGGTCACCAAATCTGCAAAGAAGTAGGTCAGACGGACGGATTCTGTAGAAAGTTTTAATTCATTAATTATAAGTTATTTTATAAGTTAAATGGTTTTATACCAATGTCAAACACGGCAAGACAAATGTATTGGCGGTATGAAGCTCGTTCGTACAAATTCCTGAATGAACTATGTCACATTTAAAGTTACAGGGTTCAAAACGTTGGAAAAAAACATAGCTGATTGTCATCCAAAAAATTGGTAAGCGCAGAGCAAGACTCTTAATCCCAAACCTTCTTCTTCCACTGGTGGGTCAAATCTCACAGTATTCTTCTAATGTCTGCTTAGTGAATATGATTGACTGCAGCTGCTAGGTTCTCTTTCCCAGCACAAATAAAGACTGAATGTTTCCCCCAAGTCTGAACAATTTGAAAGTCCAAAGAACTCAGTGAAGATCTAAGGGGAATTTGAATATCAATGTGGAATGTTGGAGTGGGAACTCCCTCAAGACATTTTCTGTTTGTTTTCTTCCCAAAAATATGCATAATGAAAACTTCTTGCATTTTATTTTTAATAAATAATCATGACATGTTAACATCAAAGTCAGCCACCTACAATTTTGCTCTTTCTGCAGCACTTTTAAGCTGAACTGGTTTAAAGTTATAAACGCTAACAATGTCTGACATGTAGGACTATTATATTTAAAAACATTGGCCTGTATGTTGCTGTTTTCCCACCCAAAAACTCTTTGTTGTTTGGCTACACATAGAAAATAGTGACGTGTGTCATCTGTGAGTATCTTGCAAACAAAAAGTCAGTTATGAATTAATGTTTTTTGTCTTTTCTTTTTGCTGGAGAAGGAGATAGTAAATGAGTGAGGTGAAACAAAAGGGAAATGTGATGTAGATAAAAACATGAGCTGGAGAAAACATTATAAAAAAGGAACAAATTAGTCTTGTAATGATCATGCAGCTCTGGTGTTTAAAGATCCACAGAGAGAAACATCACACATTGAAAGACAACAACGTTGAGGACAAAGCAAAGATTTTGTCTTTGGGAGAGGGGGGTTATGGAATGTAATTTGTAATTGAAATGATGTAATGGAAGCAGACAGCAAAGTATCTGTTAATCAGCTTTCCTTTATGGAGCGTTAGCTACCTGTGTTGATACATGTAATAGGATTAGTTCTAAACTGCTTGCTATGTAACACTTCAAGTCAACTTTTTTCCCCTCCTACGTGAATCGGATTCAAAAAATCTTTTCCATAACAGCAACTATTATGGTACAGTATTTGCTCCATAATTACTGCCTGGATAATTCAGGTTTAGTTGTAACACAATTAAATTGCTACGCCTAATACATGTTTACCCATCAAGGATGCAAGAATCACAGAGATCTAGAAAGCAATCCCACCTACCGGTTATAGAGATAACAAAACACCAAGCCTTTAGATGCATTTTCCTTTTACACAGAACTCCGCTATGGTGAGTTATATCCACTAGGTGCACTTTTAAGTCATTTTATGGCGTCGCCTGCAGCAAATAGTACAAAATATTCTGGAGGTATTTTTGACACAGTGTGAAAGAGGAAACAAATGTCAGCGTAAATAGCTTCTTTCACACAATGTTCCGGTGAAAAGCAATGTCTTGTCATACATGTCAGACTGTGGCAATCTGTTTCATCAAGGTGGGAGAATTGACTGTCAAATGGTAGTCTTCAAACCTACGGCCTGGGCTTGGCAGCATCCTGTACTTTCCTGAATTTAGAAGAGTCTTTTAAATTATTTCTAAGTCGTTGAATTATGTCAGGTATTATCATGTACTTTCACATGCATCAGTAATAAACAAATGCCGTTTTACCACGCCGAGGATTACGCATAAAAAGTCTAAAAGCATTTGTATGCGCTTCAATTGATTTAGGATCTCTGTCCTTAGAACAAATACAAATAAACCTGGGTTGGGAATTATCCTAAAGCAAATAAACTCTCCAGGTAATTAGTAGATTTTTCTGCCACATTGAGTCCCATTTTATAACACGGTTAAAAACAAAGAGAGACATTTAGTCTTGAAACTATCTTGATAAAAAAAAAAAATCCTTATGATCTAATTAATCCTACCCATGCCCTGAGGTATTTTCAATTTGGTGAAAGACCATTAGAAGCTGTGTTCTCCATATAAAAGAGTAAGGTTGTTTGTTTGCTCCAATTCGAGAAGACATAGTCAAACTTTGAGACTACACATTGAAAATGATATCTATTTAAGTGAATTAAACTGAAAAAATACAAATTAATCTATAAAAGAGCAATTAAAGGCGCTCCGAAGCTTAGTTTGTCATCTTAACAATTGCATGACCGTTTGAGGCAGAAATAGACACATTGTGAAGGCTTTAATTGAATAATGTATTCAACTGCTGGATCAAGAATCACGGATGTGACAATCGCTGACAAAAGCACTCTCCTCCTGTATCGTGTTTCAAATGAGGCCGTGCAATATGCCTTCATTCGAAGAAAGACTATTACTTGAACTACTTTGAATCTCATTTGTGAAAGGACCTATTGAATATAAAGTACCCGCTAAATTTGATTTCCATATTGCAATAAAATAAGGCTGACTTGCAGAGAAAACATGATTGTAAAGTTTAGGGAAGAAAACTTGTCTGTATACACAATCACACTGCCTGAAATACTCCTAACATTCATCATATGCAAGTAGATGCAGCATTAGGCAACAAGTGAAAATCTTAACAATTGTTTTGCAGCTTTAATTCATTCTTTTCCAACCCTCAGTTGAGAAGCAAAACGTGAAAAATGCCATTGGCACCACCATGATCCTCTTCACAGTTAAGCACCACTTTTTTAGTTGAAATGCTATACGGGAGCATCGACTATCAATATTCCTGAGGCATCCCAAAAAGTGAGATAAATGTTTTCTATTAAAAGAGTAATCCTACAGCTCTGCATAGTCAGGCTTGATGCCAAACAGTAATCACACCATTTGAGGAACGGTTTATTCATCAATGTGCGATATCTTGAAGAACAAAGCAAAAGGCAATGATCACAACTTCATTTCTGGAATATTTAATTTCCACGTTTGACTCTATTACTCTGAGTACTTGGGACAATTCCTCTCAAGTCCTAACTACAATTTACTGCAACCAACACACTGGGTCCGTGGTTTCTGTTGTAACGACCACAGGACGCCACCTCTACTTGTTGGGATACAAGACTAGCCAAGTTAAGTCTGAGTCCCACCATGTCTGAATTAGTTCAATACACATTGAATTGCATGGAAAACCATTAGTGCAGCGTTGAGTGAGAGGAAGTAAATTACAGGCTGTCTCACTGTTAACAGGATGATGTCACGCCAGTTATGTCACTAATTCAGTTCCCAAGTTCAAACTGTGGCGAAATGAACCAAAATGTGTGGTGGCTTAAGGCTAACTGTATTGAAATTCCTTGACTGGTCAACAGAAAAATTGTTACTTCGAAGATCGAAAGGGCCAAGAACACAAAATATATTTTGAACTTGAAAAGGTTCCAATGTTAACTCGAGAAGAGATTATCTGAGGGCAAGCCAATGGATTTACAAGAAAGCCTGGAAAAAATAGGCCACACTCTTAACATGAAATAATCAGCCCTTGATTAAAGATAGGAAAGAAACGCCACACACCAGCAGCGCAACTGACCAGCATATTAAAAAGCCGCATTTCATGGTAGTGTACATGGTTGGGAAAGGGCGGTAGGGGGTTAACAAATTAACATTCTAAAAATGGTTAGCGCATTATTTTAACCCTGTCTCCATCATTTCTTTTGAACTGCAGCAAGCGGAAATCCTGTTTTTGTCAGTGTGCACTCTGATCTCAGTATTGCACGAACTGGATTCCTTCAGCTTTATTAAGCTGTGTGTGGAGGGGGGGGGGGATAAACCCCATATATCTAAAATGCATGCCCTTCTTTCCTCATGCTGGGGATTAAGTCTTGGTGGTTATACGGTTATACAAGAAGAGAAGATAATACCAAGAAGATGTTACCAAACTATGACCTATCCATGTAGAAAGCTAACAAAGGCACTGATGTCTATGTTATACTTAAGGGTTTGAATCTGAGCGGCTACTGATTCACCTTATGCTAATAGATACTGCTACTTTGTTACTTTACGCTGTGATGATACAATACAGGAAATCTAGCAAATATTGCAAATGCCTCCATTTTGCAAACGGTGTGCATCATATACACCATGCAGTCACCATATATCAAAAAGCTGAATATATTTTATGGTGCCAGAGACCACCTTCGGCAATTTGTAGGTAATGTGTTCTCTCTGAACCTGAGCCAAGCTGCACGCATGTGGGTGTCAACCCACTTCAGAGCGATAAACTCTTCTAAGCAAGAAATAAATCACGGTTAAAGCACAGAGCTATACAGTACAATTTTTAAGCAACTAAAAATGGTTATCCATCGAGCATCCTCACAATACGGCATGTCTCCGATGATTACCAGCGAAACTATGAGTGGATTGAGGGTATTTTTATTTGAACTAATGTAGCTTTCTGGGAATTTATCTGGTTGTTAGGGTGGTAAATGTTTTTTCACAGGAAATGCACAGACCACTCACATACACCAGTTCAAGGAAAAGCTTTCTGTGTGGAGGGGGTGGGCGTTAGCATGAGATAGGGAAGTGCCCAGAAAGAAAATTCAAGTTGAATGTCCCTTAAATCAAAAACAAAACAGCAGAGTGAAATTTGGAAATTGCTTGCTTTGTTCATATTAGCAACTTCAGGATTGAAGCAAGTGGGTGTACATAAAAACATAAGTTAAATCTATTTTATTGTTAGTATCAGTTCAGGTTGTTTATAGTTTTGTTTTTTGTTTTATCAACAGAGTGCAGCAATTCAAGATGTCCAAAATGTTTTCTTTGTTTCTTTAATACCTACAGTTTTTTTCTGGGACTTTAGAATGAATTGTTGTAAAGCACCTTTTTTTTTACAAAAGTAAATTCTCCAAACATAAATTCAACAGATGCTTCAGAGTGAGAGTTTACAATAAATTATCATTATTATCATCACATTTGGTTTTATTTGCCACAATGCTTCATGAACCGAATAAATTGTCTGTAAAGACAGTAAATCTTCTTTTTTTAACATACAAAGGAAAAAGTGAAGTCTCCAGCCAGTCTCTGGCTTCTTCACATCCTTTTGTTCAAAGTGGTAAGAAAGTGCAGCAACAAAGGTGAATCTGCCGCTTCCCTCCTCTCGCTTCAGCTCAATGCCTCCCAAAAAGATTCTCTCAGCGCTCCTTCCTCTTTAAACACAGTTTCTCCACTCAGTACCACTTACCAACTTCAAGGTGATACAAACGTCTGAGTGTTAACTCTACAAAGTACATAAGCTTCAGACAGAGACGCATGCGTGCTCTTGATCGAGAGCGGTGATGGAGGTGGGGAGGGGGAGGAGAGGTGACGAGGACGCATATGAGGAACACCTTCTGAAGTGTCAGAAGATGGGCCCGAATGATGAAAGAGACAAGGAAAGAGGAAGGGGAGTTACGGGAAGGAGTGCGAGAGCAAGAAAAAGCAACGAGCTGATGTCACATCTGAGGAAGCCAAGAGGCTTTCAAGTCTGGAGAACTGGTTCTGTATTCCGTAAAGCAACCACTGAACTGGGGGAATGTGAATGTTTGTACCAGTGTGTGTGCGTCTGTCAAAGTAGGATGTGTTCATAGTTTACTTCAGTGCAGGTTTGCTAAACAGTAAATGAGCACATGGAGAAAATATTGCGCATGTGAACGTTTGCAAATACAAACTCGGAACTCCTCTCAGACCCAATATTAACTTCCGAGTTCCTCGCATTGGAAGACATTTACACATTTACCAGATACTGTTTCTGCAGGTATCAAGAAGCCTTATTTAAGACATGTAAATATTTTTTTGACATTAGAAAATCCTTATTCACAAGCTACATGTTTATTTTTTTTACAAAATGTTGTGATGAGGCAGCATTTTTTTTAACCATCTCTCTAACCAGCTCTCCCCGCACAAAAACTATTGATGCCACGACTCACTCCAAAGATGACATACGATATTTGTTATGACTCAAATATTCTGAAGAAATCATAACAACATTGGTTATTGGCAGCACAGTGGGCATCAGTTCTGATGTCGGGGGTACCAAAAAAGAATTGTCTGTCAAAAACACCCTTGGTTAATTGAAGACTCAAAATTATTCATAGAATTTGACAGATGAAAACTCTTCTGTGGTGACCTGAACAAAACTCTGAAACTGCTAAGTGTGGGCATATTAAAAAGCCGACAATTCACTTGCATGTTCCAACCTGCTGTTGCCACTATTAGGAAAAACGATTACTTGAGACTAGTTTGAAGGATGAATCACTTGTTTTCAAATAATTTTTTAGCTGTGAAGGACTACAGTACAATTTAAAAGAATACTTGTCAAAGAACAAGTAATTTCTGTAAAGTTTTGTGAATCTAGTCAGTTGTGGTAAGAAGAAACTCGACGGAGTATCAGCATGTGCACTTGGGGAGGCTATAGGCGACGACAAAGCCTTGTCAATAGTACTCTGTTTTCCATCAACTCCGTTCCTTAATCACAGAGGTCCTAATGTGAGTCTCTATGCGACAGGCCCACTCCCATTCCAATATATCAAGCCGAAGTTTGTCTTAAACAAACATCTACCTGCCTCTCTCTCATTTGCTCTCACAGAGCTGCCCTCATCCATCTAAGCCAATAGCAAAGGTCTTCATTACATAGTGTGTGGTGAAAGGGTTGGGGAAATTTGTCTTTATTGATGGTGTCTCCATTGTCTTATCCTCATTGAAGAAAAGAAATGCCCACTCCTCAGTAATTACCTTTTTTATTTGCCTGCTTTGTCGTCGAACCGCTGATTCGGACGTCATCACAAAGGCAATCATCTTGACAAAAGTATTTTGCAGGTTTCTCCATAGTCCATAATTGGCAATTATTAAAATACCGAAACAGAGTTGTTATTAATATATTTGGACACAGCCATGTGTGCTCCAATGATCTTGTACTGTTTTTCCACTACATAACATTATCTTGACTCAGCTAACATCGGAACGTCACACCGTGAATTCCAAAAACCAAGACTGACCGAGTTCTACAAAGGGGATGGCCTGGATCAGTGGTATGGTGATCGTCTTGTAACCCAGAGGTTGGGGATTCGATCCCCAGCCACTGTGACCATGTCGGACTTTCCTTGAGCAAGGATCTAACCCCCCCCCCCACAGTTCCTTCCGTCATCTGGAGGTGGATGTGGATTCAGTGTGAAGCGCTTTGAGGGCCTTAACAGGTGGAAAAAGCGCTATACAAGTGAAAGACTACTTCCAATTAATAACTCCTCTGACAAATTGGCACTAGGTAGTACTTTGATGTTCAGAATGATTCAAACACACTCCATTTGCCAGCTATTTTAATTACAGGCATGTGGCACGATTCGGTGTAATTTTCAGGTTTCAATTCCTATCCCACATAACATCTCACCTACTCCTTTACTCAGAGACACATTTGATCGTACTATAACGTATACAATCCAAACAAGCACCTTGCCAGCTCAGTTTGCAGGCTCACCTTAGTGGTGTCGGACACGAATGTGACAGAACCTCATCTTGGCTAAGTTAATTAACACTACTACAGTCAGCAATCTTGGGTTGCAGTTCGGAAAACCTCGGGGAGAGCAGACTGTTGATTGGAGAAAATGGCAGCGATCCCCAATGAGCTTTTATCAGCCTTTACAGCCTCTTGCTGTCATGTCTCACTTCACAGTAATTATTTCAAAGGCAAATTATTTCAGTTTGAAGGGACATGAGCGAATACTACTGCAAATTACTGAAACGGGTGAAAACAATGAGCCTCCTCGCATGTTTAAATGCATAGCCGTCACAGTTTAGAGAATCACTGTTCATTCTGAGACAAAACCTTCCAATATGAGAAGGAAAATCTTTGGCATGAAACTTATTCTCTGTGACTCTCTTGTTAATTATGATTACTCCATGTGTGGGATTCCACAAGTTTAAAGATGGCAATCTCAGTGAGTATGGCACAAGCTTCGATGCTTAGCACTACACGTAGATCGATCTAACTGGGTAATGCTGGTTTGCCCCCTACACTAATTTTTCTTCCGATTCCCTCCACTCCTTCAGCAGAGGAACTAATGTAGACCGTAACTGGCAATAAAATCCAGACTAAGGATAAGCGCAACGTTGTGCACAAACACACTATCAGAGTGGGAAAATCCATGTTTTTCAGGTGAGTCTAATTGCATCAATCAAGACAGATCATTATAGATTCTAAATAAAAATGTCTGTTTTGTTAAAAGGTAACCACAGGAAACAACAGTGCAAACCCACTGGAAACCTGTCGAACACTCATCTCTCTGGGCCAAACAGTAATGGCGGTGAACCAAGTTCAAATTAAATAATAATTCAAGTGATTAAAGTAGTACAAGAATAGCACTCTGACACAAAGAGAGAACGGCTTTCACACCTCAAGTGTAAACATCTTAAATAGAAGAGTAATTTAGTGACTCCTGCTTGCCTATCAAGCGTAAAAGACAATAAACCAGGGAAGTGTTTGGTGAACAAAAGGAAGGCCCCACATGGCATTATGCTTCATTCATGTGCTATTACATTAGGTCCAAATGGGTCTTAGGTCAAGGTGGGATGCTGTGTACAGCCAGGAGTCACGGCGGGCAATATAAATTATCATTACGTGACCTCGTTCACCTACCACATGAATTTGCAGCAATGTATTCATTGTCTGGAGGTTAAAACAGGATAAACGCTGTATTTTAATTGCTTAGTTTGGAGTGGGGGTATAATTATCACCGCAGGGGGACAGACTAAGAAAATATAACCAAAAAATAACAATTGTATCGTGACACCTGGCCATCGTCTTTGTGGAATGTTCTGCCATTAAAGTCCTCCATAACAAACATATTCATGAGTACATGATGTAGTCCACTGTCCACAATGCTATTCTCACTATTAATGTCCATTTGAGCTAATTCAAGTCAGGTTTTGGGGGTAAGTGATGCCTTTTGAGGAGTTATTTGTGTCGACTTCTTGTCATTTCAGCCCATACGAGTGATTGCAAAGAAGATGTTTTCTGGGTGGCAGAAGAAATGAAATGGTTGAGTTGAAGAATCAGGTTTTAGTGTTTTACTTTAATTTGAAAGTTCTTCTTTCTTTTATCCAAATCTCAGAGGAAACCAAACAAAAAATGTTTCCAAAAAAGCTTTTCTTTTCAACAGAAAAAGTGAAATTTCAGTGGAATCCATCCTCTTTTTGGCAAATCATCACATATTACTAATATCAGCAAAAATGTAAACAATAGTTAATAAATGATACACAACACTAAGTATGTGTGGTGTTTGTGTGTGCTTGTGATGCTGGCATGAAGCATATCCAAATTGAGCAATATGAGAAAAGAAAAATCTCAATTGTGCTAATCCAGCCGCAAATCTCCCAAGAAAAGGCCAGTTGACATTCCGCATCCCCGAAAGCCGAAAATGATCTTTGCAGTTGATTGAGGAACGATGTCATCGCATTTCCCTTTCCTTTCTTCACGTCTTATTGCTCTCTCAATAGAGGTACAAATTCTTGTCTATCAGGGAGAACAAAGCCACATAATTGGCTGACTTCTCCCAACTGAGCTACGCGAAGCACAACGTTAATAACAAACTGATGAGAAATTCATTATGGCTCCAAATAAAAACAACCTCTCCTCGATAAGAGACCCATATATTTTAATGAGAGTGATGCCTATGTGTTTTCATTAGGCGGCCAAGCCCAAAAACCTTAACACACGACCTGAGAGAAGAACACCATTAAGCCTGGGATATTAAACGAGCGGCAAGGCAATCAATAGGTTTCCTCACAAGCAGGTAAGCTAACAGCCTGGCGTGTGGTATCAGCGTGTTGCCTTCGAGATTTAACTATGAACGTTCCTCCCTTCTTCCACACCACAATAATTCCACAATGGTACATTTTGATTGGTTGGACTTTTATGTGAAAGGTTTCACATTCATATGGTATCCTTGTCCAAAAGAATCCCTGTTCACGCGGAGTTATAAAAACACTGTAGTTGCATTTCAGATGAAACTAGTGCACCAACTGCTTGTCCGGGAAAGGTCATCATAGTGAGCGTTAATGCATTATGTAGCAGACCATTTTTTGGCATCCCTTTCATTTGTGTAGTCTTGGGATGGAGTTAGATGCACCAGAGTTGCCAGCAAATTGGCACTTGTGTGTCATAAAGTGTCTCATTTTCAAAATTTCAATGGATTAGGATGGAGAGAAAATTAAAAGGCATCGAATTGCTTTTTCATACAAAGACCAGATTTGAGGTTGCAAACATATTCCATTTCTGCTGGTCACAACAGTCACACAAAAAAACATGTCAAATTACCAATACATGCTTGAGTGCACATAATGTAACCAAACATTACTCAAACACTGGCAAAATGAAAACCTTAGATAAGACCACTTGATATCAAAGCTGAATGAGAATCAGATTTACTCTCTGGGTTTACAAACACAAAACAAAACACATCCTTGCTTTGAGGATGTAATAAACATCAACAACCATTCAAACTTTTAAAGTGAACTTCATGTGAATAAAAGTAAAATTAGTACGTTTAGAGCCCATTGAACCACTTAAAACAGCCACCAATGCCAATAACAAATTGGGTTTGTCAAAACTGAGCATGAGCTCACTTTTAAAAGACTTATTGAGCAAACCGGTCGCCCCCACACAAAATTAACTAGTAACAAGTCAAACCGATTAAAACAGTCAATAACCGAACAGATGGATGAATGAATATTCCACTGGTTTGACCTCAGGGAAGAAAGGAAGCTAGTGGCTCACACTAATATGGACCAATAATCTTTCTCGGAGTCATCTGGATGATCAATGTCATTCTAATGAGATAACATCTGGAACAAAGAAGCCTAATAGCAGACATCTGCTGGGCAATACAATCTAATTAGAGAACATTCTGCAATGTTAAATAATGCTACATTCATTTTGGACCAGAATTTGGACGCCAAAATACAACACGTTGAATATTTTATGCACTGTATCGTCAAACTAATTGAGAAAGACGTTGAGAGTGCCTTCACACTCGCATCCTTTCATTACATCATTTTTATAATACAATGAGTGAGGGAAAAGTGTTTGTTTTTATTGCATTTTAAGTTGCATGTACAGACAACGTTGCCAAAATGATCCCCATCCGCACATTAACATAAATTTTCCCTCAACTAAACGAATGTATTTTCCTCATGGCTGTGGTTTGTCAACACCGGTAGCAACAAGCTTGTAACCTGTCTTTGGTATGTTAGTAGTTTCTCTGGTCATGTTTGTCTCTTTTCCTAACTGCATTGGATGATATTTTGATCGTGATGTGTCCTTAAATTTTCTGGTTTATAGTTGTCGAAACAATTTTTAATGTTATCAATACATCGTAAATGTTGGTTCCCATGATGTGTTTATTAGTGCTGCTATTCACTCACTGCATCCACCAAACCTTTATCCAGTGTGACCAACAACAGAACGCGTTCACATGGGTTTGTTGTGACACATTCATTCATTCATTCATTTTCTCAACTGCTTAGTCCCCACGGGGGGTCGCGGGCGTGCTGGAGCCTATCCCAGTCGTCATCGGGCAGTAGGCGAGGGACACCCTGAACTGGTTGCCAACCAATCGCAGGACACACAGAGACAAACAACCATTCGCACTCGCACTCACACCTAGGGACAATTTGGAGTGCTCATTCGGCCTATCAAGCATGTTTTTGGGATGTGGGAGGAAACCGGAGTGCCCGGAGAAAACCCACGCGGACACGGGGAGAACATGCAAACTCCACACAGGGAGGGCCGGAGGTGGAATCAAACTCGCACCCTCCTAACTGTGAGGCGGACGTGCTACCCACTGCCCCACCGAGCCGCCCTGTTGTGACACATTACATTAAAATTTTAGTTAATTAAAGTGGGCAGCAAAAGAGGTCACATTTAAATATTTTAGTTATTTATATATTTCCAGAGAACATGTGTTTTCCCCTTTCATTTCATCAAATAAGCTAATATTCAGTCCTTTGTGTAATTTGAAGGGATTGTTTTTTAATGAGTGGACATGTTACAATATCCCATTTCCTCTTGTCTTAATTCATAAACTGTTTTGTGAATGTAAGCCAATGGCAATGCAAGTGACACGTAACTGAATAACAAGAAGTAAGTGGGTCCATTTGCACAGAATTGTACAAAAAAATTCGACCTCCAAATACCGGCTGATTATTGAAACAAGGTCAAACTAGTTCTGCGCTTAGAAAAAGGAAATAATGAAGAGTGACGTCAGAGAAAACTTCATAATAGTGTTTGTACAAGTCTTCGTGATCATGGGAAAATATAATTACGATGAACAAAGAACACTGCGTGGTCTGACAGAGTATTAGTAATGTATTATGGGGAAGAGGTTAGGATGAAAATCCTTTCAAAATTTCCATATCGTGCAACTCCATGAATGAGATGCATACAAAACTGTGTCCACTCATCTTCATTAGGTGCTCTTTCATTTAAATGTCTTTTATTTTCAATGTTCAAATAAATTAATTCAGAACACGGCACAGTGGTGCATAGGAACGATAGAGGGGTTTGAACCTGAGCTCACAACTTTCTGTTTCGAGTTGATGTGCTCTTAGGGTTTTCGCTCCCATGCTACAAAACCATTTGTAACATTAACTTCACGTAAGGCTATACACATTACTCTGAGTTGTCCATAGGTGTCAATAGTTATCAATGAATGGGTGATCAGTTCATGGAGCCTCTTGCCAAAAGTCACCAACTTTGGCGAATATAAAAGTATTGCTTGGGCATTTTTGTGGCAACTGTGGTTGACAATGTTAATATTCAGGGGGAATGCATTTCTCAATGGATTGTAGAAAGACAACCCTTGGCTTTTCACTGTGCTTACTGCAGTCATCTAAAAAATATATATAGCCACAGCAGTTACTGACGGCACGGGTACTGTATGCAATGATGTTTTTTCCTGTATTTAACAGTAAATTCAAATGATAGTTAATGTGTATTATTGTGTGTAACACCAGAAAAGTGCATTAGTATGGATATTGAGGGAACGAGGAAGGAATACTATCAACTTTGAGTGTATTCTACACTGCAGCAGCACAGCTCCTCGGAGAGCGCGACGACAACAACAACAACAAGGAAAAGGCTCCCAACTAACAGTAATTGCTTTAAAATAATAGAATTCATTATGGTTATGGTGCTTGTTCAGAAATGCAAACGGGAAGAAAAGGATTCGCTAGAGAGTTGGGGCTCTACTGCTTCACTAAAAAAAACAAGGAGATGAAAGGCATAATTCAGATGACAATTTTAGAAGCTTTAGTGCATTTTCATCAGGACCTCAGATGGGTTTTTTTATTTTTATTTCTTTTCTTCCTCTGTTAAGGAGCTTTTCCCCTCTCCCACTCTCTTGATTATTTTGCTTTGCTAGCAAATTTTTCCTCTTAAACAGTACCGATACATGTTAGATAGATGACTACAAACTATGACGTAGAGGTGCAAGGATTAGTCATCCACGAATTGATTACTAGATCAATCGACAATGATTTCTTTGGAAACCTTGGAAAATATTTGGAAACCTTTTTTCAATTTAAAAATGGTCAAATTCCCTTTGCCTCATTGTTTTACAATGCCATAGAAAAGTATATTCAAAGCTGGCATGATTGGCATCTGTTAAACATTTGACCCCCCTTTCTTCGCCTTGATCATACACCAAAATCACGTTTGACAGCCTGCGCCTGGAAGTAGAATTGCTCTTTTTGGTCTAGAATGTAGTTTTTTCGCCAAATTAGCAGATGCGTTGGTGGCCCAGTGAGGCTTAGCGCGTCTAACAAATTCACAAACACACCGAACTAAACCATTGCCCCTGCACAAAAATGACGATGAGCCTGATTTTGCGCCAAGTGCAGAGCTCCTCTGTCACCAAAATAGCAGCTGATTCGGGGGCGAGGCGACTTCGTGCGCCGGCTTGCCCAGATGACCGCGGGCCCCAAACACGCTTGACTAGACAAACATTGCTGTACCCTGAAAAAGACAGCAAACTAAACATCTTACAGCTAAGCATGCACAAATTGCACACAATGAATACTCAATTAACTTTAGAACCGTTAGCGGTTTACTATATACTGAACCAAAAGTGTTGGAACCATGCTGTGTCAATGTGATGTTGTGTTTAGTCCTAGTTTTGCATAACTACCATAAGCCAAAGCAGACAATCGTTGAGGACGAATTCAATAATCGTCATTTTTTTTTTTTTTAGTTTTGTTTTTCCTCTCAAAACTGATTTGTTCCTGCTGTTACTGCTTGGCATAACAACCATTTAAAAAGCAAGGACATTATAGCTGGTGCCTGATTCAGTCATGCCTGGTTGCTATCCTTAGCATGCATGGATTACGGTGTGTGAAATTGATGCAATGTTCGAACATAATGTTTTGTTTGGTTATGCTAACATATTGTGGCATCTATTATGGATTACGTAGGTATTCGTCAACAAAGTCATGTTTACAAACAACCAAGCACAACTACTGTACAGCTGTACCTGATATACAAAAAGGACAGCACACTTGCTTTGCTAGATTTGTGATCGGAAGAGCCAATAGCTGCCTCCACCAAATAACTCATTTGTACCATATTCTGTCAATGAAGGAGATGCTACAATACAAGAAAATCATATGTAGATGAAGACAATATTTTAGTGACCAAAAACAAATTTAAGTGATGGAGGTTTTTTTTTTTTGTTTGTTGCCATGTTACAGAAAAATCACAAATAAGTGGGTTCTTGCACAAACACAGTGAACAGATTTAAAAAAAAAAAAAAAAAATGAGCAAAGAGATGAATTTGTGATAGCCAAAATGTGAGTGAAGTTCCATTGTATTAATATTCTTTTTTAATTGTTTTTTTTATTTTTATTCTTATCATTATTATTTCCATTTATTTATTTATTTATTTATTTTGTTTTGACCTCAGTCAATGACCTAATGTGCTTGATTCAAGGCTACCGTGCGTGTCTGTCATGCAATCAGCATTAACGACAAGAGCTCTCAAGACCACTCGGAACATAAAGAGACAGGCCGGCCATCTCGACATGATTGGATGTCACCTGGCATGCTGCGTCTCTGGCTATCATCAAGGGCATCACCATTTGGAACACTATAGATCTGCTATCAAATCAGCCTCTGTAATATCCTGTAATTGTCCACATTCTTAAAAAGAAAGGTGGTAGTTTGACCACTCACAGATATAGCGCCACAACATAACCTTTCAGTATAACAATTCCTGAGTTAGAAAATATGGGGCAAACATGCACTTCAGCCCACTCTCGCAATGCAGTTATATACAGTGGCCACCCAAATAAAATCATCAATTAATAAAGAGGGCCCTCGGAGTTGCATTGCCAATTTGTTTCACTTTGTACATCATTTTTCCAACAAATGAGTGATTCTCAAAGTGTGTGCACCCTTTTTTTTTTGTGAATAAGTTTATAGTCCATTCAACACTGCTGGAATCCAGTACTTATTCAGGAAAGTTCCATTGTATTTAACTTTTAAATTCAATACATTTGCATTTGATGTTAGAACTGTTACAGATTTTTCATAACTTCTGCATGTTAGCCATTTTAAAATAATCATGTTTTTTTTCCTGCATTTAAGCATTATATATGTTCAAACTGTGCATAAAAGATTACAGTGGCTTTGGGGAATAAAACCTTTTGAGTGAGTCTTTTTCACAAGAATACACCTGACATTTTGATGTACTTGCAATTCTTTTGTTGTTATCCACCAGCAGTGATGGCAACTGGTGGCCTTCAGCCCCCATGTAGCCCGCACCCACACTCTGAGTGGCTCCTTCATTAAGTCCACTTCTTACGGTGCGGTTCCGGCAGATCAACAGGCCAAAGCTCACACAAAATAAATTTGATTAGGTTTGATGAGAAAGTAAGACATGCCAAAATTTCACACGAGTTGACATTTCCCCCTTAGATGTCTTGCATGTAGATTGGCCTTGTTTCCAGAAATGTTAGGTGAGACAAGTAAGAAGTTAGGTCAGATTGGAGGAGCTGCATTTACAAAGCTTCCATATTGATGTAACGTGTAAATAATGCAAAGTTGAATTTGTGGTAAGCATACAGTAAGGACCAGAGCGACTTGTGCCAATGCTCTCATTATTAGCAAGGGATTATGTCTATTTATCTTTGTAGGTCAGTCTAATAAATAATTCAAGTACGACTGCATAAAGGGGCGGTTGTGTCGATAGCAGGTATGGCAAACAAGCGCTAGCTTTCTGCATTCCAAGGAAAATATCAAGTGGACCCAGAAGAGGCTGTCTGTCCAGCAATGCTGTAAAAATGACAGAGGAACCATGATGAATCTCTTCTTTAAGCTTCCCATTTTGGTCGACAGCCACAAGAAGACAATATTGATCAGACCAATCTGAATGATTCTGAATGCAATTGAGCCATTTTACAGTTATTCTCCCCTTTAAAGGATGGAAATAAATGTGCAGGCTGAGCAGTACAGACACTCTTGTGCTAGGGAAGGAGAAACCCATTAGGTCAATTCCATAGCAACTGGCTTTCAGCCTTTGTGAGCCCGGTGGTCAATTAACTGGTCATGTAGTGCCATCAAGTGTTGGCCTTTAGAACTGCAATATCAGCTGGAGAAGGACAGACCATGATCGCTTACGCGTGACCAGCAAAGAATGGTACTGACCTTTTTTAACACTAGACAATACAGTGATCCCTCCTACTTCGCGGGGGTTACGTTCCAGACCCAACCGCGAAATGGGAATTTCCGCGAAATAGAAACTAGATTTTTTTGAGCTATTCTTGGAAGATATTCTATTTTTATCGCTGACATCAACCAGCTCGCTGCTAGGGGACTTTCATATCAATGGACTGTGCGCTCCGCATTCATGCCTTAGCGACGAGACTAACAGTGTATTGCTATGTCCAGATGAAGGCCACCGCCGGTGGAGAGTGTTATATCTTTACTATTTTCCAGGTTCTGATGTAGCAAGCATGGTTCGGACAACGACGTGATGGGTACTGCTTTATTCCTTTCATCACAGTCAGTTCACTGGCCGTACATCGCGACACTGAACGTCCCCGAAGCTCCCCCTCCCACATCCGGGGTTTTCCCACTACGGAACATGAGTTAGTCCAAAATATACAACAGCGAGAACGCCCTGAAGTCACATGTGACGATAAAGTATACTGTACTGACTCTTTAATTTATTCATTTCACTTTTAAACGTAAGCTATCATTATTAAAGGAAAATGAAGAAACTCAAGTGGCCGCGAAACCTCGTGAAATGATGAAATTTCTGCGATAAAATAATTCATTTCCGCATTTTTGAAAACCCGCGATATAGCGAAGCCGCGATAGTTGAAGCCGCGAAGTAGGAGGGATTACTGTAATTAGTTGGACTATGGCGGTGGTGAAACAAATGCAAGGGGGCTGCTGTGCATAACAAATTGGATTTCCAATTAACTGAATCATGCATAAAGTCTGCGTTGAGTGAGATAAAATATCTGAGGGGTTTGTTTGTTTTAGTGCATTCCAGATAGATCATGCC